>NC_143549.1:44317500-44617500 GCF_054136105.1 Typopeltis vanoorti | reverse complement strand
CAGTTGTGTACTGTAACTGTTTTGTGCTCTGAAGATGCTGAATAAAAACTCAGTAAAAATGATTTAAAATAAATATTTTCTTATTATTGTCCTGTATTGTGAATTAACTGAATTGATTGATCCAATGCAATTAATTGTAGGATAACTTTGAATACTTTATCAATTAATTGTAACCAAATCTGCACAGAAGGGGGAGGGACAATATGTTTGTTTTAAAATATATTAGAGGATAATAATGAAGGAGAATGCTATATGTGAATTACTCAAAGGTGTAAATATAATAGTAAATTTGGAAGAGGAGAATGAGCTTTCTTCCTTCAACCACAATCATACAATCCGCAGAAGCCCTGGCAGAAAATGAGACATTCAGTATATTGTCAACACTGTTTCCCCATTATAAATACAGACAAAAAAGTTATGATTTATAGAAAACTAGCTGAGCCTTCCTGCTTCACCGAGGTGAACTTATATTGCCAGTGTTTCACTTCAGGGTATTTACAGTATCTGGTGCTAGTGCTTTCGTCATGGTGCAGAACTGTGAGCATTATAATGCTTCTTTGTAAACAACAGAAGTTTCATCATCCTCAACAACAATAATTACTGATAACATGCTACATATAACTGCCTGTGTCCAAAACATTCACCTCTTAAATCTAAACCTGCATATCTAATGGTCTATCCTGGGGCTTTATTAATTATCATTGCAAAGCATTTGAATTGTAACCATTTAAATGTAAATGGATAGTCTGAAGGAATGAGGGGATATCTGAGGAATTGAAGAAAATTTCTCCAATACCAGAACCTGTAAATATCACAGCTTCTATCATATTCGGTTTCAATGATTTTACTTTATGCCTAGATCCATTGCAGAGATTTTTTTTGAGGTGCAGATTTTGGAGCAACATAATAGAAACACTTATTTTCAATTTAATTTCATAACTAGGCAAATCAAGGTGGATTAAACAAATTTAAAAATTCCATGGGAAAATTAACTACAACATCTACATCCACAGAAGTATCTACTGATTTGTAAACAAATTAGATCATTAACCCTATTAAGAACTTATTCATTATTGATACGGTGTCATTTTGAGGTGCAAAGATAGCTCTTTCCCTGAATCAAGAAGGTGACTTATCTGTTATGTTATCAACCAATATTTAGGTGTGTTAATGTAATTTTTCCATTTCTTTGCTGTACTTCACCATTGCCAATTTTTAACATTTTTGAGGAGAATGAATTGCATTAGAGTCCATATAGGTGAACACACATATTGCTTTCGAGAGAAAACTTCTCTATATCATGACATAGAGACAATTTCTTAAGGCAGGCATTCACTTCATCTGCCCTGTTTCCACAGGATATGACAGGCAGCACTTGCCAAAAATCACCGACAAAGCAGTTATTCCACCCATTCTTGATCATCTGATAAGATATCCCTCATTGTTCTGTCAACCACTTCAACAAATGTTTTATGGTTGTACATCTATCCCAAACAATCAAAGAAACCTTTTGCAATAATTTCTATAAATTACTTTGTTTTGATATATTGCACATAGGTATATCATTAGTCACATTTGTAAGTGGTACTTTGAAAGTAGAATGAGCAGTCTGACTACCTTGCAATACAGTAACTGCTATACCTGAGGATACCACAGCGAGAGCAATTTTACCTTGGCTTCTCAACTTAGCTAATAACAAATTTAGTAAAAATGTTTTCCCAGTACCACCTGGAGAAACCAAGAAAAACAGTTTCTCTGATTGATTTTTTACAGCATGTTAAAACATTGCTGGCCTGGTTGGCTGAGTGGTTAATGTATCCGCTCTCCAGCCAAAATGCTGCAGGTTTGAATCCCACTGTGGGCATGGATGTTTGCGATTGTCTGAAAAATACCAGTGGTGGTGGGCAGTGGATGGCATTGGTGGATTGGGTGGAGACAGAGCTCTAGAGTAGGTGCCCTCCCTTGATGAGTCTTTGGACTCCCTGGAGGTGTCACATAATAATAATAATTATGAAAAACTTCAAGCCTGATATGAAGTTAGTGACTGTTCCTGTCGACTTAATAAATTCTGAAGTTCACTGAAATTGTATGAGGTTTCCCAGATTAAATCTGTATCTAGATGCAAAAGATTATTCAGTATTGGAAGACCGAAATTATTAATAATAATGCCTTATTATATATTGCTTCGTTAAACTAAGCTGAGAATGAATAGAACATTCTTGGTGTAAGATATCTTCTGAAAAATGATTTTTTTGTAAGTTGACGTAGTGATAAAGAATCAGTTATGTTGCAGTGAGCCAACATTACAGTGAGCAAAAGGAAACAAAGATGATTATGAATTTGAAATTATTGCATTGCTGAGACAATCCGACCAGTGAGAATCATCAAACAAATTCAAAGCCTTACATGCATCCCGGTATGTCAGATGTTCTTAGGTCACTGAATGATTTTGGTCCTTTCATACACATCAAGAGCATTCATAAATAAAATCATTCAGCATTATTGGGATGTACACTATAAACATTAACTAGAGCATTAATTCTTGCTCAGTAATGTAATAACAATTGCTGCTTCATTAGCTATGGGCACATTGAATCTGCCTGCATGATATCCTGTCAGTACTCAGTTTGCATGTATGGCCAGTCTCAGTTCTTGCATGTTGTTAGCATTCTCTACAGCAGACTTAAAAGTTTGCACATGTTATGCTAGTATAACATTCCTTGTAAATCAAATACAATTTCTGAGTTCAACCCTGTGATCTGTCTACAACAGAAAGCTGCTTGCTCGTATAGGTTTGAAATGAAATAAATTTGCAAAAATTTATGATCATTTGGTTCGACTGGCAACAAACTTCCAATCAAATAGTACACTTGACCTTGTGTCTTGAAAGTAGGCATGAATCCCCTTTCAACTATTTGCTTTGCACCAAATTATGTCATTTGAAATGCACAAATGTAAGCTCAAAAGGTTCGATAAATTGACAAGACTGTGGATTGCAATGAGTGACAATGATGGATTGGGAGGAGCTGTGATTTCATTTAGTTTCACCTTTCTATTCAAACAACATTATGGGAGATTCATGTCTGTATTTAAGTACTTTACATTGCTGACATACTACAGTCATAGTACCAATCGCAACTGTTGGATCAGTGGAATATCTTATATTACAATTATAAAAGAAAGTAAACTGTTCCTTATTATTCCAACTCCAAAAATTTCACAGTCTAGTTAGTCTCTCATATGCCTTGCTGTGGGAATCTAGCAACTTATAAAACTTGCTCTTCATCATGGCATATTGGAAAAAAAAAAAAATTACTAATACTTATAAAAGCTACTAAAAATGACTAATAAAACATAATGATAATAACAAAAGAACTTGATATCACGATATCTAACAACAGAATTTAACAATATCTAAAAATTTTTTAAATATCTGGCCACAGATAATAATGAAAGAACTTAACATCTGTCCACAAAATTGTGGCCATAAACTGCAGTATGGGCCATGGAATGAGTTAAAAGAAAATTAATCAGTGCTCCATTATCTGGAGATATACATTAATGAAAATGTGCATAAACCATCTTTGGAACATCCTCTATCAATTGGTGAAGACATCAAAATCAGTCAATTCGTTATCAAGTTAAATGTGAACATCTATAACAGACTTTGCTTTATATATACAGATTATACATCAAAAACTTGTCTATATTGATGTCATAAACATGTCAGTTCATGCAAACAAAAAAATGAAACCCAGAAAACAAAAACAGCAACTCATGACAACATTCAAATGGATTGGTTGACACAATAGCCAATCACAGCCACTGATTTCTGGGTGCCTGTCTTCTCAGCACTATCCCCTGCCTTGACTTCTGGTTGGTTTAAAACCACTGAACTGCTAAGAATTTGACCCATGTGCCATCTGTATGCCTGTTCAAAGGTCTGAAAGGTGTCTGTATTTGTGACTGCACACCTGGGTTATTAATGCAAATGTGGTGCAATGTTTAAGCATCAAAAAAGTGTCCTCTCCATGAAGCATTAGTATATTGTTTAATTTTAGGAATCACACGAAGTCAGGAAACAATTAAAGGAATCTTTAACAGAAATAAATACAAAAACATAATATCTGTGATATTACTATTCTGTGGGTATGCACAGCACACTCTGAATAAATGCCCCTGATATACAGTAGGGCCCCCCCACATCTGTGGGGTTTGGTTCCATCGCCTTCTGTGGATACCTGAAATCAAGGAGTAGTGAACCACTAGTGAGACCCAGATTTTTGCACATATAGAGCAAAACTGAAGCAGGAAATTATTAGTAAATTGACTTAGTCTCACGCACTAGGACTGCAGGGTTCTTTAGTGAATATGCTATGTAGTTAACATATAATGTACACACTAAATTGTATGACTAAGTAAATAATAAAAAGAATTTTTTTTTTTTTATTAAATGAGGTAATTTCTAGACTATCACTTCACCCATACTATTCAGGAATGCTATCAATCGCATTTGGGCACACATTCCATTGCTGCTCGATAATAATATTACATATTTAAAATGATCATGAAACAATTTTTACGTCTTTAGAATCTATGAGGAGCAATGGAATGTGTGCCCAAATGAGGTAGAAAGTACTCCTGAGTAGTGCGAGTGAAGTAGCAAACCAAAAAAATTGCCTCATTCAATAAAACTTCATCTTTAGACAAATAAAATTTAACCCACATAATAATTATGTGGAACGAAATGAGAAAATATGCTAATGAAAATGTAATTGTTAATAAAATCTTAACATTTTTATTCTTATTAGGAGGAATCAACTGAGATCAGAACACCTCGTGTTCAGCTACATATTTATTCATCTTCCGAATCTTTGGCAGTCAGCTGCTTGCTTGCCTACTGAGCAAACGATGTGGATGGCTAAGGATCATCAATTGTAGAAGCTTTGTCGGCTTTTTTAAAAAACATTGTTATTGGAAGCTGCTATTTTTCTCTCTTCAATTCAGTAAACAGGTTCTGCAAAACTTTTGTTATTGCGCGAGTAATTTTTATACTGCACTCCATCGTTGAATCATAATCCATTATCTGTTTCTTTAATGTTTGAGCCGTTCGAAATATTGTGGCAAATTTTCCGAGTGTCCACACTGGTGGGTCTTGTTCAGTTTCATCCTCATCGTCATCTTCTTCTGTAGAAGATTTGGAAATCTTTCAATTCCTCGTCAGTGAGCACCTCACGATGTCATCTATGTAATCATTCAATTCTTCTTCTGTCATATCGTTCTCCACCTATTTTCCTTGCTGTGTTAATTATTGTTGTTATCTGTGAGTTATTGTCAGGGACATCTTGGGAATTATGAATAGCATCACTCCA
Source organism: Typopeltis vanoorti (assembly GCF_054136105.1). Lineage (NCBI taxonomy): Eukaryota > Metazoa > Arthropoda > Arachnida > Uropygi > Thelyphonidae > Typopeltis > Typopeltis vanoorti. The sequence continues at coordinate 44,612,128 of NC_143549.1, read as the reverse complement.
CAAATTCTTCCAGCATGTAGTTACCATTTCTGGTTTCAATTCGTCCATTGCTCCCTTGATGAATACAACTGCATCCGCAATTGTGAATGATGTCCACCATTCCATGACTTCAATATCAGCAGAATCCTCAACTATTGCACAAATCATATCGAAAACTTGCCGAGCATATGAGGCTTTGATGCATCTAATGACACCTTGATCGAGTGGCTGAAGCAATGAGGTCATATTAGGCGAAAAGAAAACCACTCGAACATTTCATCTTCGGTGACTGGTGACTCAGGGTGTCCTGGAGCATTGTCTATTATCAATAAAACTTTAAATAGTAATCCTTCCCTCTCCAAGTATTTTTTCACCTCCGGAATAAAATATCGATGGAACATTCCGTAAATAACACGGCAGTGACCCAAGCTTTCAGATTTGATTATCAAAAAACAGGCAGACAACTTCTGTTTTTAAGGGCACGTGGATTCTGTGCTCAGTAAACAAGGCCAGGTTTAATTATATGACCAGCTGTGTTTCCACAAAGTACCAGTATCAATCTGTCCTTAAATGCTTTAAAGCCTGGTGCTTGCTTCACAGTTTTATGGATGTAGGTCCATTGGGGCATTTTCTTCCAAACGAGACCAGTTTCATCACAATTAAAAGCTGCTTAGAAAGATAACCTTTCTCTGCAATAATTTTTTTAAATTCTGCTGGGAACAATGCAGCAGCTTTCTCATGTAATTTTTATGTTTTTTAGATTAAACCTAGTCTTGAATTTATGCAACCAGCCCTTGCTTGCTGTCAATGACTTTTCTTCCTCTTCTGTTTCACCTTGCAGCCACATCTTCATATAGGATCAATGCTTTTTGTCGTAACGTGTTACCATCAACAGGAATTCTTTTTCTTGTCATATCCTCCACCCACAAATTCAAAGCTTTCTCTACCTTGAGTAACAGCTTATCACGCACTGTACCCATAACTTTTGCAGATTTGGGTGCAATGGAAAGACTGGCCCAAATTTTTTCTTTGTTCTTCAACACTTCACATACCGAAGATTTGTTTTTATCATAGATCTTAGCAACGGTTGCAATTACTTTTTTTCTACTTCAATCATATTGATAATCTTTGATTTTTCACTAATACTGAGCTTCACGTCTTCTCTTCGGTTTTGAAGCCATTTTTAATTTTTTCACAATTTATTTGCTTGAATTTAAATGGAATTTTTAATTGCAATGACAGACAATTGACTGCTTTCTTCGACAATTCAAGTAAAAGTAAACACGGACAAACATGCATGTTTAAGTCCACACGTAGCAAAACAAGCATGTTTTGACAAGTTTTCGGCCTGCACTCATGCATGTTTCAACCGGCGCAGTGCTTGACCGTTTTGCACGTTTTTTTCGAACCGCGGATATGGGAGGTGGGGGCTACTGTGCACACACACACACACCATCAATGTTTTGTTTACTATTGTGCTTTGTGTAATTGTTATAACCTGGATGAGCTCATGCTATTGGGTTATATGTATGTTAAGATTTTATAATTTTGTGATAATAAATAAAGAAGTATTGATATTAATGCAGCACTCATTAAAACTGCAGGCTTCATTCAGGCCAAATCAAACATGGTTTTTCAACTGTTGATGAATGCTATAAAATGACAGCAAATTGAGATCCTTCTGTGTGAATAAAAAACTGCTATACTAGAAATGAAATTGACTAGGTTGGCCTCACTTTACTGGTTAGGGATTCCTTGAAGCTTAAGACATTCAGGCACTCTGAGATTTTTCAAATGAGTAAAAGAAATGAGTGCACTTTGTCAGTAAAACCAGAGATAATCAGTTAGTGAGTGAAGGTCATATATGTCAAGCATGTTTCGTAATGTGAATCTAAAAGTATCAACAAGTACTTTTAGTATTGGTAAATAAGTCCAGAGAGAGAGAGAGAGAGAGGGGGGGGGGGGGGAAGCAATCTTTCATGCAGTGATTGACAAGAGAGAATGGAAGGACTAATGAAATTTGTTGACAGAACTGACTAAATGCTCTAGGAGTATCAAGTTCAACAAAAACAACATAGGTTTCTCGAAACCCTTCCATGACATGTCCAGACGTAGGTAATGTTTATGTTTAATCTAATCTACAGCCAGATCTGCTGTAGATTAGTGAACAGAATCCATACTGGCAATTGTTGGTACTGGGAAAGGATCTTCAAGGTAGTGAATAATTTCATCGATGGCTATCTGATAGAAGATGAGTAATGCCTATTTAACATGTTTGCTGCCACGCTCCTCAGGCATAGTTTGTTCCTGCACGCCAAGCATTTTCACGTCTTCAAGGTCACTACGAGTAATCTCATATCACTCACATCTTCAAGGTCACTACAAGTAATCTCGTATCACCCGCAATCTTCAAGGTCACTACAAGTAATCTCGTATCACCCGCATCTTCAAGGTCACTACAAGTAATCTCGTATCACCCGCATCTTCAAGGTCACTACAAGTGATCTCGTAGCTGGCTTATCAGACAGAATTTTGTTTCATACGCCAACTACGAGTAATCTCGTATCACCCCACATATAAATTACATATGCTGATGACTGTGTTTATTGCATCTAGTCTCAAAAAACCTTCAGTTTCGCCATGACCAGTAAAAGAAAACTTACTGATAAAGAATTAGAAGCTTACGCTAATATGAGCGATGATGAATTCATTAAATTCATCATCTCAAATGGAAGGATAAGAGGGAAGTTCTTTCCATTTCAAATATGCACAAATCTCGGAATGGTAAAATTCAATTAAAACCAAATATCGTTAGGGACTATAATTTGCGTATGTCAGGCATCGATTTTTCTAATCAAATGCTTTCTTATTCTCGTAGACAAGCTTATATGTTGGTTATGCATTACTAAATCACTTAATTGACAACGTACATAAGAATATAAATTAAATTACACTTTAATAAATATTTCTGATATTTCTGCAACGTCACGTTGCCATCTTCAAAAGGAACTTACAAAAAAGGCACGTGCATATAGGCTACAACACAGTAACTGAGAATGAAGTGATGAAGTTATTGTTCTCCTAAAAGTCCTGATGGTGCCCCCTAGCGGGCTATGTAGATGTTCTTGGCCATTGGGCTGAAGGTCTGCTGATGTACCTTCTGAATCAAATCACCAACAGTGTAAGACTGGATGTAGCTTGTGTCCTTTCCAAAGCAAGACCACCAAAAACCAACATATCCAACATGGAATATAAAGCTCTGCCAAAAATGAGGAATAATAAAGAAATAGTTATCACCAAAGCAAATAAGGGAAATGCAACTGTAGTTACTTAACCAAAAGGACTACACAGGTAAGCTTAATGCTCTTCTATTAGATCAGGCTACTTACCTTCCTATCGAATACAATCCCACCAACTCACAAATCAGAAAACTTCACAGGCTCCTTAAGAAAGTCACTTCTTGGCTTGTAGAAGTTACTAACAGATTAAAACCTGTTTAACTCTATACCCCCTTCCCGTATTTATGGACTCCCAAAAATACATAAAGAAAATGTGCCATTACGTCCGATAGTGCAGGTGACATTGATCTGACCACATACAAATTAGCTAAACATTTGGCCGGAGCGATCACGCACACACTATACTGGCAACACACTATCACACATAAAAAACTCAGCCCACTTCAAAGCCAGCATAGAAAACCTTACACTCCAACATACTGACATAATGGTCAGCTTTGACGTCTTCTCCTTATTCACAAATGCCCCACTCAAGGAAACTTTAGAGCTAATCCAAGCTAAATTTTCTCCCGATATCTCAGCCCTATTTCAGTTCACAATGAACTCAGGCTATTTCATTTGACAGGGAAAATTCTACAAACAAATAGAGGGGACAGCCATGGGTTCACCACTCTCCCCACCCTTGACTTTGACCAATTTCAAATGACCATATGGCATCGACACGTTGATGATGTGTTCGCTATTTGGCCACATGGCTCTGAAACACTCCTCTCCTTACCACATTTAAACAACCAATACCCTAGAATCAAGTTCACTCTGGAAAAAGAGGAAAACAACAGCCTCCCTTTCCTAGACACCCTAGTCAGCTGCCAGCCTGATGGAACCTTAGTTTTCTTAGTTTATAGAAAACCCACCCATACAGTCAGGTACATTCACCAACAATCCCCCTCCCCCATTCACAGCAATATGGAGTGGAAAACACTATACAACAGGACTTAAACTAATCTGTTCTAATGACAAGGCCTTAAACACTGAACTAAATCACATTCTCAACACTTTCTCAGTCAATGGCTACCCCCCCCCAAAAAAAAATCCAAAAAATATTGAAACCAACAACACCCCCCCCCCCTCACAACAAGGATTACTCTAAATCCATCACCATCTCAGAAAAAATTACCAAAATCTTAAAAAAACATGACTTGACCTCCTGTTACAGATCATACAGAAAATTGGCATCCCTTATCCACTCCACTAAAGACCAACCACTTCCCCTAGACCTACCTGGTGTATACCAGGTCCCTTGCAGCTGTAAACTGCCTTACTTTGGCCAAACAGGCAGGAATATCTGAATTTCAGAACACAAGGACTACATCTGGTTTCACAAGTACAGTCACTCTGGTCTTGCAGACCATGCTCTGGATACACGTCACAGAATATAGTGGAAGAAAGCTACAGTAATACACCGTAGCAAATACAAATTCGAAAGACTATTCATGGAATCAGCCTCAGCCCTAAAAAACTCTCCAAACCTTGGTTGTATGAGACTGCCCCAAATTTGGGAGGCTTACATCAGCAGACCTTCAGCCCAATGGCCAAGAACACCTACATAGCCTGCTAGGGGGCACCATCAGGACTTTTAGGAGAACAATAGCTTCATCACTTCATTCTCAGTTACTGTATTGTAGTGCCTACATGCACGTGCCTTTTTTGTAAATTCCTTTTGAAGATTGCAACGTGACGTTACCGAAATATCGGAAATATTTATTAAAGTGTAATTTAATTTATATTCTTATCTATGTTGTCAATTCCTTAAGTGATTTAGAAATGCTTTCTTACTATTCCGCCTTACGAAATACAATTAGATGGTCAAAGAAATTGGCAATACGCATTTTTGATATATACATTCAAAATGCGCATAAATTTTATAATATAATTACTGGAAACGCAATGACTGCGTTAAAATTTAGAGATCGATTTATTTCAGTTTTTGTTGGAATGGATGAGTTAAAAGCAGCACAGAATATCAGCAAGATTCAGGATCTTCATTATTTGGAAATTTTACCACCTATAGAAAAAAGAATCGCCTGACAAAGCCATGCCAAGTATGTACATGAAACAAACAACGACGCGAAACATGGTTATTATTATCCTGTTTACCAGAAAAAACCACCATTGTGAGAGGAAAATTGTTTTAAAGTGTATCATTGTTAATTTGAATAAATTGGTTTTTATTTTATTGATTTTATTAGTTTTAATTTGATTTACAAATTATGGCTTAACTCGTGCTTGGAATAGGAGGTCGGTAATCGACATATGAGTATATTCTGGTCGACTTCTGAGGCACACATGTACTATATTTTAGCTGAAATTATTTCCCTTCTACCAAGCCCCAAAGAAGTGCTCTCTGCTTTATTCACAAGTGAAGGGTCCAAATTAAGGTACTTATACTAAGGATTAACTCGTGATTGGTATAGGAGGTCAGTAATTGACACACAAGTATATTTGTAGTTGGCTTGTGAGGCTCATATACCAACTACGAGTATACTTGTAGTTGGCAGCGAATGTGTTAATATTTAATTCCTGTATCTACCTGTTATGCTAATTAATACAAATTTCGCAAATTATTTTCATATTATATGCATTCGTTACCAGCATATTTCATGTATATAATACAAGAAATCTCAACAAGAAATTATATTTTTGTTTTAATCCCAAGCATGAAGTAACTTCATGACAAATTCTGTAGTCTACTTGTATATAGAGGCAGCTGTAATCACATCAACTGTTTAGTTTCCCATAAGATATGAGTAGTCACGAGGTTACTTCATGCATACACTTGGGTAAAGGATTAACAGAAGTAAGTTTCTTGTCAAGTATATTAAATGTTATAAACAAGTGGAAAAACTTTCCATACTTTGTTGACCAATCTTGTTGCTAAAACTGACTGAATGTTTTGGAAATATCACATGCAAAAATGCAATAGATAAGGTCACTGGACTCGCAGTGACTGTTTCGAACTAATTTAATTCTCTAGTAACCAGTATGGCTACAGCTCTTGGTTACATAATACACAAACTAACTTACTTTATCACTAAAACCCGTAACTTATTATAAACTACGAAAACTATCTGAAAGGTATTTTATTCTATTTGTATATAGAAGGAAACATTTATTAACTGTAACAAAATAAATAGCCAAAAATAAGTAATCACCAACAGAAAATGATAGTAATACTTGAACTATATTGTATAATATTGTACATTGAATTGCAAAACTCGAATTGTATTGTATAATATTGTGCATTAAATTGCAAAACTTGAACTGTATTGTATAATATTGTACATTGAATTGTACAACTTGACTTGTATTGTATAACACTGTACATCAGGGGTCAGCAACTGGCAGCCCAAACATACATTTTTGGTGGCCCATAAAAGGTTGACTATACTTACATGGTATGTGTAAGTATAGTCAATCAATTTAAATCAATTTATTGTATCATATTTAAATCATATTATAAATTTAAAATAATTTTATACCTATACTCTGTGATATCGCCGTGAAGGACTGTGAAGTTTTCAGAGATTGTCTTGATTGGGAGGACGAATGGCAAGCAAGAGTGTTAACTTGCAGAGAGAGAGAGGGAATGAGAGGAATGATGGGGGGGGAACCAGGGATAGAGAGATGCAGGTGAGCAATCAAGGAACAGAGTGATAAGAGGTATGATGTATGGAGACTCGATGATCCGTGGTGTGCAAGATAGGATGCCAGAGGAGTGTTTGCCTGGAGGAATGATAGAAAGCGTGGCCATGGCAATTAAGTAGGGTGAAAGCGAAGATGAGATGATTGTGATGGTGGGCACGAATGACTTGAGAGGCAGTGTAAATCGGATGGTGAGAGATCTGAAATTCATGCTTGAGGTTGTACAAAAGAAAATGTAGAGAGGAAAGTTTGTGTGTGTGTGCACACATGCTACCCAGGTATGATAATGACGAGCTGAGCAGAAGAGCAGTAATAATGAATAGCATAATAGCCAGAATGCATCAGAAGAGATGATTGGAATATGTGGATGCTTGGAGGGCATTTGAGGACAAAAAGGAGCTGTATGCAAGAGACCACTTGCATCTGAATGAGGAGGGACATAGGCATCTAGATAGATCATGTCTTTTCCCCACCCTTCATAAATTGAAAAATTCCATCAGTTGAAATCCTGTATGACCCTTTCAGAAGTTTGTAAGTCTCAATCATATCACCACCCCCTCTTTCTCCTGTTTGCTAGTGTCTGCGGTCTACTGATTCTCAATCTGTCTTCATAATCCTGATATCATTTTTAACACTCTCCTTTGTACTCTCTCCAATATATCAAAATCACAATTTCTCACAATATTCCTCCAATAATTCAAAAAAATCCATATCTTCCTTACTATAACCTTCCATAGAACCATAGATACGTAGGTATCTCTGTATAATTCCTGAATACGTTCCTGAATGTGTTTGGTATCAGGAGTCTTGAAAAACTAACAACAGGTATGAGACCTTGCACAGAGAGTCACGGAAACTAAATTATAAAGGGAGGAATAGTGAGAATATGAGTGTAAGAACAGAATGTTATATAACCATGTTAATGACAGAAATGGGCTTTATCATGGAAACGTTTATGAGGAGAGAAAGATTTCGACTTTGTGTTCATCCAGTTCAGACTCATGAAATGTGTGCAAAGATGTCTACATGTATAAGGCACTGGAGAAGAATAGAGATCTGCAAGTTGTCCAACTGTTCATGTATACTGTTGTCTGCAATCTGCAGTATGCAAAAGAACATGCAAATAGATTATTACTTCTATACACAAATGCTAGGAGTATCAGAAACAAAGGGTAGAGTTTGTTGCCTTGATCATTATGTTGGGACCACAGATTGTAGGCATTAGTGAGACTTCACTATCAGAATCAGACATACTAATTGGTATCGAGTGTAAAAGGTACAATATTTTTAGGAAGGATAGAGAGGATAGGAGTGGAGGGGTGTGTGTTGCTAATGATATCAGATGACTTGAATCCAGTTAGAGCTTAGACCTATGATTGTAGTACTACTACAACTAATAGTATTTCATCTGGCAGTGAGTTTGAAGCTATCCGGTGTGAGATGGAATCTAAAACAGCAATCACATACTGGGATGATGTTACAAACCTGGTGGATCGGTTGCTAGTGATGAAGAAATGCATCACCAAATAGAAAATATGAGCGTAAAAAGAGTAACCATCATGGGAGACTTTATCCAAATGTTGATTGGGCACCTATAAAATCTCATGAGATGAATGAAAATGAATTTACTGAGCTGTTGCGGGACAACTTCCTCAAAGCAACATGTGACAGAAGCAGCGTGAGTTCAAAGGCTGCTAGATTTGATTATAGTGTCAGAGGGCATTTCAGTTAAAGACGTGACTATTCTGCTTCCAGTTGATGACAATGATCATGCGGTGCTCACTTGGGAAGTGACTAAGTTTATGAATGTTCCATTCAGAAAAGGTTACATGCTGAACTACAAAGCAGGAAATTATGACCAACTGAGGAGTATACCAAGTTCAGTAGAATGGGATCTGTTGCTGCATGGGAACAATATTGACAGTGCATGGGAAGCATTTAAACAATACTTAAATGAAGCAATATCAGAATGTGCCCTGAGCATTTCGAAGAATAAATAGGATAGGAGTCAAATAGATGTGTAATCTTATTAAGCAAGAGATTCGTAAGAAAACGATCATGTGGAAGGAATACCGAGTGCATAAGGATGATGACCATGAATATTATAACAGCAGGCTAGAATAGTTACAAATGTTGTACAAAAAAGCAAAGTCTGAGTATGAAAGGAAACTGGCTCTGCATGCTAAAAACAACCCACAAGAATTCTGTCGATATGCTGCAAGTGTAAGAAAAAAATTAACATGAAAGAATAACTCTTAAATGCAGATGGTGTGAGGGTTACAGATGCAGAAGAGGTTGTTCAACTAATCAATGCCCATTTTGTTAAAAGCCATCAACCTGGTGTGTGCAACATTGAGCTCATAGCTACCTCTTCACTGAATGAAGAAACTCAGATATATAAGGATGAGGTATTAGAGCTGTTGAACTAACTGAATAAGAATTTAGCAATAGGGACTGGTGGGATATCAGCATATGTTAGAACGTTGGGTGCTAAAAGAGGGTTCAGCTGAATTGGCTATTCCTTTGACCAGGTTGTTTAACAATGCTACTGGCCAAGACATCTATAGATGTCAAGGTTATCAAGGATGCAAAGTGCATATTAAATTTTAATACCATTAATATTACACTGAAATGCATGATGGATATGAAGTGTATGAGGATGCATATTTGATCCATAATGGCCAGTAAAGCGGTTAATATAAGTCTCAGAACAGGGAAGATTCCACAGGAATGGAAAGAATGTATGGTAATTCCATTGCACAAGAGTGGTGCAAAGATTGTTGATGTATCCAACTATCAACCAATTAGTATCTCAGGAGTGGTGGTGAAGATTTTGGAAAAATTGGTTAGGGCTCGCATTCAGAAATGGGACAGTGAATCTACTTTCGATGAGCAACATGGGTTTACTAAGGGAACATCATGTTTTAGTAACTTCCTCACATTCTATAACAATGTCACCATTGAACTAGACAAGGGAATTTATACACCGTGATACTTTTGGATTTTGCTAAGGCTTTTGACAGAATACAGCAATAGACTGTTGCATAAGTTGGAGAATATTATTATTATTACGGGCAACTCCAGGGAGTCCTTAGACTCATCGAGGGAGGCCCCAAATCATACTCATCACAACTATTCGACATTCATACAGTATCTATCATACCTTGCCTTAAACTCATTCACTGTCACAGCATCCACTACAGACTCTGGCAGCTTATTCCACTCATTCAGCACTCTAAAAGTAAAGAAGAACCAGCTCTAACACCCTTACTAACCACACTTTTGCCCAGTTTCCATGGATGTCCCCTAGTCCTCCCACAACCAGCCTTGTTCTCAAAAATATCTTCTGAATTAATTTTATAGAAACCCTTCAGTAATTTGAATGTCTCAATCATATCTCCCGTCCTCTGCCTATCAACCAATTTTTGCAACCCACAAATCTTCAACCTGTTCTCATAAGGTTCATTCCACAGACCTGCAATCATCTTGTCACTTGCCTTTGGATCCTCTCAACCTCCTCCCCATCAAGAAGAAACCTAGGTGACCAAATCTGGACACAATAGTCGAGATGGGGTCTTATCAAGACTCGATACAGAGGAACAATAACCTGCTTGTCAACGTATTCTTCAGCAACCAAGTGATTTGATGAGCTGATTTGGCCACTTTTGCAATGTGCCCCCTAAACTTCAACTCCTTATCCACCAACGTGCCTCATCTATTTCCTGGAGTACAGTTCCACCAATGTAGTAAACTGCTGCTAATCTTTTCACCCCAAAATGCATAACCTTACATTTTGCCACATTAAATTGACATCCATTCTCCTTAGCCCGGACCTCTTTGGGTTACAGAATATTAGTGTGGATAAGATGATGGCTGACTGACAGATATCAAAAAGTGGTATATGGGGGGATGTGAGTCTGCAAGATTTAAGGTAACCAGTGGTGTACCACAAGGATCTGTGCTTGGTCCACTGTTATTCAATCTGTACATTAATGATATTGGAAAGGATTTGACAAGTGACATACAGCTATTTGCTGATGATGTAAAGATAGGTAGGGTAATCAGAATGCTGCTGATATGCATTACTAGCAGAATGATTTGAATAGGCTGGAATTGTGGGCATGGTTAAATGGATGTCAGTAAATGCAAAGTCATGCACTTAGTGTGATTAGATATCCAATATCATATTATATTGGTAGGAGTGCTAGAAGAAACTGATGAGGCTCCAAGGGATCTTGGAGTGTTACCAGATAGGAAGTTGAAGTTCAGGGACCATGTAGCAAAGATTGCAAATACAACTCAAAAGATATTGGAAGTTTATTTTGCACTTGGTTAGACTAGAATAAATTTAGACTGATGTTAAATTACCTGATGGTGAGAAGGATGTCTGAAAACAATAATTTGTTGTCATTTTCAATTTCCATGGTGAATTTGATAAGTGGGTGTCAAGTATTGATTTCGACTAAAAAGGAAGGTAAAGAATCTGTTGTGAAGCCACACTGCAAAAATGTCATCTATATATCTAACCCAAAACAAAGGTTGAAGATATATAGATACATATCTTCTAAATGCTCCAAATAAAACTGCCATGGGAAAGTGGACTTCCCATGGCAGTTCCTTCTATGGTTGTAGAATTTGTTTTGACACAAGAAATACCCAGAGTGCATTACGAATCCAAATAATTTTACGATATCTTCCGGGAAGATGTCAGTAAGCAGTGTAAAGTCTCTTTGAGAGGTACATTTGTGAATACGGATTCTACATTGAAGCTCACCATAAGATCAATAGGTTGTAAGGAGACATTTAATTTGTGTAAGAATCCGAAGAGCGAGATTTGTCCATGTGATTTCAATAAGTTCGCTAAATATTTGGCTATGTGGTAAGTAGGTGAATCAATACAGTCCACAATAGGATGGAGAGGAATGTCTGTCTTGTGGATTTTTGGTAGACCATAAAATCTTTCTTTTTTTTTTTTTTTTTTTAAATGAAGATCTAGATACTACATCTGTCAATGATTAATGATATTTTAATATGATTTTATAAATTAATTTTGTATGACATTGTAAATTTATACATGTAACTATTCTGCATGCTTATGTTTACCTTTCTTCAGTGAAATGATAATCATGATTAACGATGTAACATCACGCGGCTCGTTCTAATTTTGAATGAGCGATTGTTTGTATTCTACCTTGTAAAAGACTGTTTTCTGTTTAGCACTGATGATACTTTATTTTCAAACTGAAATATTTGGCAGTATATTAAATATACTTTTCTTGTGCTAATGTGTAGATAATTCTTAAAGATTTGTATAATACTGATGGACTGCATCTAAATTGTTCTGATGTTAGATGTCTAGAGAGAGCTTTGTTCACCAAGCATGCTGAAACACAAATTCAGGAAAACTTTAGTAATTAGGGCGGAAGCAGATTAGTTTGTGAGAAGGCACCCATGAGATGAGTGAGAGTCAGAATGACCAAATACTGAATTTAGTCTCTCAAAAAAAATAATAAAAATAAATATATATATTAAATAAGGTAATCAATTCAGGCCTAAAGGGATACTGCAGTTTCCACGTACTAATGCCAGAAGTATTAGGAACAAGAGATGAATTTTTGGTGGTGGCTAGTGCAATTTCAACAAAAGTTATAGGTATTAGTGAGATTTAACTAACAGCAGATGTAGTTAAAGGGATTGAATATGCAGGGTTTCAGGGAAAATACAGGTCAGGGAGAAGGGTAATCTGATCATAGCAGATGAATCGCAGCCAAAAATAGTAGATAGGCAGACAAAATATACTGTTAGTTGTTGCTATAGACCAGGAAGTTCCACAGATGATCAGAAAGACATACATTGACAATTAGTACAATGATTAGAGGTTGGGGGACCATCTACAGAGATATACACTAGAAAGAAGAGAGATCACAGGGTAGGAAGGAAATGGAATTTATACACCGACTGAGAAATAATTCGTTGAGGCAACACGCAATATGGGAAACTAAGTGCTAGATTATTGGAATTAACCATAAGATCAGAATAGTTATCCATAACTAAGGTGGCTGCATAGCCTCTTAGTGGCAAAAGTGATTATGCAATTTTGACTTGGGAGGTTGTAAAACATGAGGAATATTCTGTCAAAAAAGGGATATATGTAGAACTACAAGGTAGGTGATTATGACAAGTTTAGGAGAAAGCTTAAATCTGTGCCATGGCATAAAATAATGCAAGGGAAGGTTATAGTGCATGAGGAAGCAGTATTAAATTGTATACCTAGGATAAATAGAGTTAATCAGGTAGGAGTTAGATGAGTAATATCATTAAGCATGAGATACAGAAGAAGAAAATGCTGTGGAGGGTATATAAAGAGAAAGGTGACCAGCAAACTAACGAACAGTACCAGATTCAGGCAAGAAAGGAGACCAGCGTGGCAAGGTAGGCAAAATCAGATTATGAGAAGAATATAGCCAAGAAGGCCATAAGAAATCCAGAGTTCTTTTGTTATGTGGCAAATAAAAGGATTAATACTATGGAAGATTAACCTTAATGAGTGATGATAGTCACGAGATGACAGAAGAAAGTGAGTGATCACTTTGCAAGAGTACATCATCCAAGGGAGATTACTGCTATAACATATGCAACAGACACTAATATAGGAACAGAGGTGGATGAATTAGTTTCTTAGGATATTGCAGAATCTCAATGCAAATACAGTTGTGAGATTAGATGGGATATCAGCTAGGTTTTGCGAGAAGAGGTCACACCTGGTAATGTCTCTGACTAGAGTGTTTACGTCTCAGCTCAGGTAGAGTTCCAAGGGAGTGAAAAGAGGGCAAAATAATTCCCTTGAATAAAAAAGTTATAAGACATCACCATCATCAAATTCCTGACATGTACCCTCAAGGGATGTACAGGATATGATAGTACTACATGAAAAATTTACATCATTACTAACTTCCTATCTACAATTTTCCTCCAAATCAGTCTATTACTTGTCAAGACTCCAATATTATCATTATCAGATCTTATATTTCTATCGTCTAAGGCACATTGTAGCGTAACAATCCACCTATATCTTGGTCTTTCTCTGGGTAGTTTTCCTGCCAACCGAGCAAAGAACACTTGTTTTACTAATCTTTCCTCGCCTATTCTGTTTAAGTGACCATACCACCTGAGATTAGCTCTGCTAACACATTCCGGGATGCCAACAATGTCAAGTTCTTTCCTAATATCCTCATTTTTAATATGATATTGCCATTGATGCCATCTGTTCAATCATTGGGAATTCATCCCTCTGTCCAGGCTTTCTGAACTATGCAGTTCAGCCACTGTAAGACTTTTATACCACCATACTTCAGCATTTCTGATTGAATATCATCTACTCCTGCTGCCTTTCAACATTTTAAGCCTTTGATGGCTTTTTCTACTTCAAGTACGGATATGTATTCCTGACTGTATGCCTGTTGAGTGTCACCTTTATCATCTCCTTTTACAGCATTCTTTCCTCCATTTCTAAGCTTCTTCAACAACCTCCAGAATATCTTACCACTTCTTGATATTTATTTTCTATGTTCTTGCCAATGTCCTCCTATGACTTTTGTTTAGCTAGTTTTACACAGTGTTTCACTTTCTTACATTTGTCTCTGTATTCTCTAAGAGCAAAAGCTGACTTATTTGCCAGGAACTTTTGATAGGATTTCTTCTTTTCCTTCACTGCCTCTTAACTTCCTGTGTCCACCATGGAGTCCTGATTTTTCTATCCTTGAAGACAACCTCACCACATGCCTCTCTGGCTGAATCAATCAGGGTTTTCTTCAAGGCTTGCCACTGAATCTCCAAGGTTTGGTTCCTGTTCTCAAACTCTTTCATTTTTTCTTCAATAATATTTGTGTATGTTAATCTACAGTTCACATCTGAGAGCTGCTCAACTTTTATTCACTTTAAAACTTTCTTACATGTTATTCTTTTCAATATGAAATTCAATTTTATCCTGCTCAAGACTAAATAGTGATCGCTTCCAATTTCAAATCCTCTGTACACTCTGGTGTCCTGCACCAGGGAGAAAACATCACTATCAACAATAACATAGTCAATGAGACTTTTCTTATTCCTTGCCTCTTCTCTCCACGTGAATGTGTGCACATTTTTATGTTGGAACGTGGTGTTAGAAGATTAGCCTTCTATTTTGTGTTGAATACTATGGCTACTCCTTCTTTTCCTTGATTGTCATTGCTTGAATATAACATTTTGTATTTATTGCTCAGAAAGATCTTGCCAGTTTTTGCCTTTTTTTGTTTCAGTCACCCCTATTATGTCGATCTGGTACTTATCTAATTCCTCAGCTAGCTCCATTTCTTTGCCATTCAAGCTTCTTATGTTGGTAGTACTGATACTATGGTGATGTTGATTTGGGGTGTGTTTTCAGATTTGTTCCAGTAGCTGACTTTTTGCTGTTCGCCCTGGTTCCCTGGCGAAAACGAGGGCCTTGTTTAACCATGTGATGCCCCAGCCAGCATGAAATTTTGTCATGTTGTACCATCATTTTTTATTTTGGTTTAACCAATAAGAATACAATTTGGTCGGCTAAATCCCAATTTACAGCCCATCCTCGTTCGTTCAGTATCCAGGTAGATACCCAACAGGGTGCACCACGAGAAGGTGAGGATTGGAAATTAGGTCAGAAGCCCTGGTCGGTTCTCCGCATTCCTTTAAAGGCTATGTGGAGGTCTCCTCTCAGTTATACGGCTTTGACCCTTAAGCACCCCAAGTTATAAGACTACAGTTGCAAATTATAAACCAAAAAGTATTTCAGGTGTGATGGCAAAAATACTGAAAAAAATTGGTCAAAAAGAGAATTCAAGAATGAGTGGATAAAAATATACTGAATAAGGGGCAACATGGCTTTGTGAAGAATTGGTTATTCTTTAGTAATTTACTATCTTTTTATAATAGAGTAACAGCTGAGTTGGATAAAGGAAATGGCTACATGATGATTCTGCTGGATTTTGCAAAGGCACTTGACAGAATGCCACATGGAACTCTGTTACACAAATTAGAACAAATGGGGATTAATATAACTTTGGTTCAGTGGATGGCTGCTCAAAAGATATCAAAATGTGATATATGAAAGGTAATGTCAGTGCTTTGACCATTGCTGTTTAATTTGTTCATAAATGACATAGGAAATAATCTGAAAGGAAATATTCAGCTGTTTGCTGATGATGCAAAATTAGGTAGAGCACTAGTTGATCAAGGTGATGTGGAGAGCTTGCAGGACAATTTAAATAGGCCACGTGGGCAAAAGTTAATGGGTGTCAGTTTAATTTGAAGAAATGTCAAGTTATGCATTTTGGGATAAATAGATTACAAGCTGTGTATCACAATGATGGAAATCTGTACTCCGGGAAACAGATGAAGCTAGATTTAGCGGTGGTGGTAGGCAGAGTTAAAATTTAGAAGACATATTGCTAAGGTAGTCCATAAGATTACTGGGTATTGATTACAGAACACACTAACAAGTAGAGATAAGGAAGTTATTCCTGTTTATAAGGTCTTGATACATCCACATCTAAATTACTGTGCTCAGATCTGATCTCCTGGGTTTCTTTTGGATGAGGAAGCAGTGGAGAAGATTCAGAGATGAATAACCTAGATGGTGAGTGGTCTGTGGAATGTTCCATATGAAGATAGACTGAGGATGTATGCGTGGTTGATAGGAGAAAAAGAAGGGATATGATAGAAATATTTTTAAGTTGATTAGAGTTATATAGGATTGATGCAAGGGAAATATTTCAACACTTGTCCAGAGGAGCCAGAATAAGAGGTCGCCCACCCTGTAAGTTGCATAAAGGGGTGGTTAGGAGTGTGAGAACTAGATTTTTTTGCTTGGAGAGGTGTGAATGAGTGAAGTGGGTTGCCAGATAAGCTGTGAGTGTTTTGTCTGTTAATGAATTCAAGGAGAGGTATGACAGGTTGTGTGAATAGTTTGGCTCTCCTGCAATGAGCATTAATTAAGCTCCATGGAGGTGCCCATACAATAATAATATGTATGTACAAAAAATTAAGCTAAGCAATGTAATATCTACGTATAAATAGCACTTATAATCAAATGTGTTTGTATAAATTAAATTCTTTGTAAAAAGTTAAAAATGCCATGCAATTGGCCTGTATCTGAGTCTATATGACTCAGCCAGGTATGTAAAAATCTCATGTGAAGTATTGACACTACCAGAATATGACAAATGATAAGATGCATGTTGCATTTTTCACACATAGGTGGGTTCATTAGTCTGTAACAAATAATGTGTCAAGATGAGTGTGAGCTATGCAGAATCTAGCAAGAACTTCCTTTCTCCATTTCTATGTTGGCTAGACTGTCAATGCTCAATTTCAGGCTTATTATCATGCAATTTATTTTTCTGTGCTTCTTGCCATGATAACTGCCACTGGGCAATTAGTAATGGTACATAGAATAGTATGAGATAATCCAGCAGCAGAGTTTGCATTCTCGTTCTCCCTATTTCCAATGTGGCTGAAATTGAAGCAACTGCACATCAAAATTAAGACTCTTCATTCTGTATAATAGTTATAACACCTCGCAAAGCACTGGATGTGGATTATATATAGAAATGATAGTGCATAAAGAACTCTAAGAGCCTGTATACATTACACACTTTTGGTAGTAGTTTTTCTTTTTTTTTAAGTCGAATGGCATGCAACACTGCTGTATAATTACTAATATCAGGAAACACAGCTGACAGAGCTGGTTCATTTGCTTCCAGAGATCTCTGATCTTAAACCATCAGTACAGATGAACAAGAAATCAGAGTTAGCTGCTATATGTGCATTAAACAATTGAAGGTAAATAGATGATGCATGAGATGTTTATAACTGACGAAGTGAGAAGTTGCAGGATGGAGTGCAAACCTACTATTGGGGGGGGGGGGGGAATGTCATGTTTGGTGTAGACAATGTCAACATTCATGCCAATAGCTTCCATAATCTCTTTAATACATATACCAAAAGGATGTATGGCAGTCTGATAAAGCCTCCCAATACAGAACTAGTCCACACAGGATGCTCTAGAAGAGACTATTTTTTTTTTTAGAGAATAGCTAAGGGACAACTGCTTCCATCTACGTGATAGAGTTGGTTCATTTGTTTCCACATAAATGTTTTGAGTGGACGATGTGTGAAAGGCACCAGCAGCTATCTGTATACTTTAATGACGGATGGGATCCAACCATTGGAGGTTACTCCGCCCTGCAAAACCAGACTTGAGACCCATATCCAGCTTTGAACATAAGCACACGATACAGATGAAACAATGAAGATCAATCGCATCCCATTTGGTAGAGAACAGAGTGCAAAGAAAATTCAGTGACCTCTTCTACTTTTTCCTTAGTTGACAAATATGTGCAAGGAATGCAAGTTTTCTGGCAAAGATGAGTCCCAAGAAATTGCTTCTGTTGTTACTGGAATAACAATTTGTCCCATTCTTAACAGAATCTGGGTGAAGAGTGCATTTTTGGCAGAAGTGTACACAATCTTTTTTCTGCTGAAACCCCTGAAATCATTACTAAGAGCCCACAGAGAGATAAGATTAATTGCTTGCTGAAGTTGTCTTTTAATTACCCTCCATGTTTCAAGAGTGACAGTAAATTATGAAGTCATCAACATACACACCTGCACCTGTAGTTATACCTTTTTATATACAAGGGAATTATTTTGCCCTCTTTTCACTTTCTTGGAACTCTACCAGAGCTGAGACTTAAACCCTAGTCAGAGACATTACCAGGTGTGACCTCTTCTCGCCAAACCTAGCTGATATCCCATCTAATCCCACAACTGTATTTGCATTGAGATTCTGCAATATCCTAAGAAACTCTAATTCATCCACCTCTGTTCCCATATCAGTGTGATAACATTGCTGATCTGTTTCATGAGTATAGCATCTAAGATATTATTTAGCAGTATTCATGCATTTTAATCTTTGTTTCAGTAACATTAATTACAGTGCAATTTTACTTTCTGATTCTTTTGATTCCAATGATACTTCTTATACTGATTTATGCCTACCTTCAATTCCACTGTTTAAATAAAAATTCCTTTACTATTCTGCTAAAACTGAACACTGCTACCAACTTACTTTCCTAATTTGCAGATCCTAAAAAAAAAAAAAAAAAAACCTACTTCTTTAGAGGGATTGCACCTCTTAGTCTCAGTAATACCAAATATCACAATATTTGTAATTCTTCTATTAGCTCTATAGTTGGAAACTGTTGAACAATCCAAGTACTAAAATTTTTCTTCACAAGTAAATTCTTAATTTTCAAAAAGAAAACCGGAATAAATTTTCTAGGTACAGTAATTTTCCACAGTACTTTAACACTAGCTATAAAGGCACTATGAACTATTTCATGCTTGTTAAGCAAGCCATACCCATTTTAGTCTATTTCTTAGCATAATTTTCTTTGTCCTAATCTTATTTCTTATGCCTTAAAGTGATTACTTTCTCATATAGTTTGAAATTACTAACTGTATAAGAAAATAATTACTTTCTTATACAGTTAATGTGAAATACTGACTAATCATCTGTTTTTTTCTGAAATTTCTCTGGATATCAAAATTTTCAAGGGATAAAGTAATGGTAGGTAAAAATTTATAGCTAAGAACACAACATGAAAAGGAGACCCCTCCCTTCCTCTATCACAAACAAGGCACCAAGGACAAGCCACAAGCAGACAACTTACATTAAAAAAAGTGCTAGCTTAATTTTTAACCACACTATTAAAGGACAACAGACAAAACAAGGACCAACACTTACAGGTTAGACTTGCTGTTGGCAGCATTCTGATTCAACTCTAAAGTTGGAGAACTAATTGAACTCCTATTGGACCCTGATCCTCTAATACTGCCTGTGCTACTGATGAACTGCCAACTGCAAGAATAGTTTGTTAGTTAGAACAATAGATCAAAACAGTACACTACATATTAAGCAAAACACTATTTATTACAAAATGAGCTGATGTTATTTTTAGACAGGTCTTCAAAATTATGGACCTACAATCAATATGTGAAAAACACTTTAAAAATCAATCAGCTGTTACTTCCATTCAATTTTCATGTTAGACCAAATGGCACATCACAGCCACGTAAATTGGAGCCATTTAAATTTAATTTGCTATATCAGGGAATGCTACAGCTGTAAATTGCATGTATTCTCAGACCAGTCTCAGGTCAAATTGCAGGAATGAAAAGACTTTTTGAAAGCATTTTTTCATTCTAAAGAAAGGATTCAAATCCAGATCTTTCCAATAAAAGATCACTGTTGTTACCACTGGACTATGGAAGTTCTCTGTAGCTCAGTCCATTTAAAAGAAGAGTTCTGAAAATTGTATTACTGGAAGAATAAGAAGGTTGAGAGAAAATTCTTTGACAATTCATGAGAAAACTTAATATTGTAATGATTCAGATATACAATAAATGGGAAATAAGTATTTTAGAAAAACTTATTTCTTACTGTATTATTTAATTAGATTTTATTTAGCTTTACGAAATTTTAAAGTTAATAGTTGATATTTATCTTCTTGACTGGGAAAAAAAGTATAGGTATATGCTCCCAAAGTGAAATGCATAAATTCTCACAAGAGAATTTATGCATTTCACTTTGTAAGCCATGTGGAAACTATTCGGCCAACAGTTCCAACTATAGATATTTCTGATTACACTTTATTTTTGAATTGTTTGCATGAGAATTAATCAGTTATATATTTCACTTTGAAAGGACACATCATGAAAGGATTTATGTAACTTTATCATTTTCTTTAATTACTCAGGAGGTACACATATAGCCTTAAACTAATCCTGTAAAACAATAATAGCCTTCAAAATCAGTTCCAAAATACACACGCATCCTATAACTGAAAGCATCTTACTTCTGAATTAGTTCAGTAAAAATCACATCTGGATGACTTAAGTGTGCAGGACATAAAGTGAAACCACCTTATGATTTTGTAAAAAAAAAAAAATTTATATCCCTTCTACAAAGCCTTTAGTATCTAAAAAAAAACATTAACACTAAGAAATAAACAGGGATTAGGGAGCTCATTGATCCATAAAATACAAAATACTACTACTTTCACTTTATTCAGAATAAAAATAAAGTTTTGAGTCCAGTTAGGATAGATAGCTATAATTGCTAACAAATAAACCTAATGGGTATTAAATGATTAATTATCATGAATAACTAATTACCTAAAACTGATGGGTTAGCAGTGAAATCTCATGAAAAGAATGAAGCTGAATGTATTAAGTTCTTGAATATTAACCTGATTATAGTGTGAGAGGAGATTTCATATAAAAGATGTAATGATTGTGCCTCCAGTTGTTGAACATGATCATGCCATACTGATATGTAAAGTAGCTAAGTATGGTTATTCCATTAAAAAAAGGTTATGTGCTGAACTTCAAAGCAGAAAATTATGACCAACTGAGGATAATTTTAGGTTTGGTCTCATTTGATAGATGAGAAAGATATCAGCAGTACATGGAGGGAAGTATTTTAAAAAAAATACAGCGATGCAATATTGGAATATGTCCCTAGAGTTCAAAGAATAAACAGGATGTGAGTGAAATGAATGAACAATCTTACTAAGAGCAAGAGATTAAGATTATGTGAAAGGAATATCATGTGCATAAGTTATGATATGTCAGTTATTTATTTCGTATCCAAACACAAGTAGTACAGTAGTAAGTGGTACAACATGATTTACAACAAATTAGAATACATTACAATGAGATCAGCTTAGATTTGGTAGGTGAATTATACAGGGAATAATAATTTAATATGGAAAAAAAAAAAAGGAAACTATACATAACGTGTATACAATAAATATGGTCAGATGTTCCTCCAGTATCTTGCACAATCAACTGCTCTTTCTGTGCAGGATATAAGGTCCTCTTTTGTGCAAGGTGATGGAAGAAAGGGACAAGAAAGAAGGTGTTCCATGGACTGGGTTGTCTCACACTCACAATTGTCTGGACCAATGAGGTAGCTCCATTTGATGATTGTTTGCAGCGTCCTGTCGTTCGAAGACTGTTGAGGCTTTTCCAAGTATTCCAGTCCAAGCGGGCACCACATGGAAGATGTTTGGCTGTTGGAATACCAGCATTATTTTTAAGATATAGTGCAAGCCATTGTTGAAGTCTTGTCTCTGGGAGTTTTTAGGTGGTTCAACAGTTGCCAGGAAGCTATGTCGGGATCTTAGTCTTTTGGGGGACTGCGGTCTGGCCGAATAGTGGGTAGCGTTCATCATGATGTGTCAGTTATGAAAATTATAAGGCTTAGACAAGAAGAGTTACTAACTACTGTGTGGAAAACTAAGTGAAAGTATGAAAAGAAACTGGTTCTGCAAGCTAAAGACAACCCAAAAGAATTCTACTGTCATGTTGCAAGTAAAAGAAAGAATGAATGTGAAAGAATAACCCCTGTCAATGTGGATGGAAGATGGAAAAGACTGTTCAACTAATGAGCACCATTTTGCTAAAAGCCTGGTGTATGCAACCACCACATTGACGGGTTATTCTTTCACATTCATTCTTTCTTTTACTTGCATTTCTAAATAACTTAGGGAATTGAAACAACGTAGATCCGAATATAAATTAAATAATATTTTAATAGATATTTCCGATATTTCCATCAGGCTGGCGGGTGACTAGTGTGTCTAGGAAAGGGAGGCAGTTGTTTTCCTCTTTTTCCAGGGTGAACTTGATTCTGGCGTGTTGGTTGTTTAAGTGTGTAAGGAAGGAGATATGATTCCCCCACATACAAATTAGCTAAACATTTGGCCAAAGAGCTCACACACTATACTGGCAACACACCATCACACATAAAAAACTCAGCCCACTTCAAAGCCAGCATAGAAAACCTTACACTCCAACATACTGACATAATGGTCAGCTTCGACGTCTCTTCCTTATTCACAAATGTCCCACTCAATGAAACTTTAGAGCTTATCCAAGCTAAATTTTCCCCCGATATCTCAGCCCTATTTCAGTTCACAATGAACTCAGGCTATTTCGTTTGGCAGGGAAAATTCTACAAACAAATAGAGGGGACAGCCATGGGCTCACCACTCTCAACCACCCTTGGCCAATTTCTTTATGGAGACCTTTGAGGAAAAAGCCTTAGCCTCTGCCCCACAAAAACCTACCATATGGCTTCGCTACGTTGATGATGTGTTCGCTATTTGGCCACGTGGCTCTGAAACACTCCTCTCCTTCCTTACACACTTAAACAACCAACACGCCAGAATCAAGTTCACCCTGGAAAAAGAGGAAAACAACTGCCTCCCTTTCCTAGACACACTAGTCACCCGCCAGCCTGATGGAACTTTGGTTTTCTCAGTTTACAGAAAACCCACCCATACAGGCAGATACATCCACCAACAATCCCCCCCCCCCCCTCACAACAATATGGAGTGGTAAAAACACTATACAACAGGGCTAAACTAATCTGTTCTAACGACATAGCCCTTAACACTGAACTAAATCACATCCTCAACACTTTCTCAGCCAATGGCTACCCCCCCCCCAAAAAAAATCCAAAAAATATTAAAACCTACAAAACCACAGCCCCCCTCCTCCCCCCCTCCACAAAAAAGATTACTCTAAATCCATCACCATTCCCTACATCCGAGGCACCTCAGAAAAAATTACCAAAATTCTAAAAAAACATGACCTCACCTCCTGTTACAGGCCTCACAGAAAATTGGCATCCCTTATCCGCTCTACCAAAGACCAACCACTTCCCCTAGACCTACCTGGTGTATACCAGGTCCCTTGCAGTTGTAAACTGTCGTACTTTGGCCAAACAGGCAGGACAGCAAATATCAGAATTTCTGAACACAAGGACTACATCCGGTTTTACAAGTATAGCCATTCTGGTCTTGCAGACCATGCTCTGGATACTCGCCACAGAATACGGTGGAAGAAAGCAACAATAATACACTGGAGCAAATATAAATTCGAAAGATTATTTATGGAATCAGCCTCTGCCCTAAGAAACTCTCCAAACCTCAATAAATTTGGTTGTATGCGACTGCCCCAAATTTGGGAGGCATACATCAGCAGACCTTCAGCCCAACAGCCAAGAACACCTACTTAGCCTTCCAGAGGGCACCATCAGGACTTCTAGGAGAACGATAGCTTCAAATCTTCATTCTTAGTTACTGTATTGTTATTGCCTTGTGTGCACCTGCCTTTTTGTAAGTTCCTTTAGAAAATGGCAATGTGACATTGCCGAAATATCGGAAATATCTATTAAAATATTATTTAATTTATATTCGGATCTACGTTGTTTCAATTCCCTAAGTTATTTAGAAATGCATAACCAACGTATAAGCCTGTCTACGAGAATTCTTTTACTTGCAACAGGACAGTAGAATTTTTTTGGGTTGTCTTTAGCTTGCAGAACCAGTTTCTGTGCACAGAACTCAATATGTTACATCACTGGAGGAAGAAACTCAGGTATGTGAGGAGGTACTAGCGCTACTGCATAAACTGAATATGAATTTGGAAATATGGAATGATAGGATATCAGCACAAAAGCTAAAATGGATGTTCCTTTGACTTGGCTGTGTAATTTGAGTTTCAACACAAGAAAAATCTCACAAAAGCATAGAGAATGTTGATAATCCCACTGCACAAAGATAATGCAAAGAATGATGTGTAACTACCATCAACCTTTCAGTATCTCTGGAGTGGTGATAAGATTTTTGAAAAGTTGGTAAGTGATCACATGCAGAAACAGGTTAACAGATTCTATAATTTGCAATGAAAAGAATAAGGTTACTAAGGTGAGGAGGGAAGAGAAGGTCATGTTTTAAGTAATTTGCTTGCACTTTACAATAAGGTTATGGTTAGACAAAGGGAATGAATACATAATAATTTTGGATTTTGCTACAGTTTCTGACAGGACTTCTGACAACAGCATTAAGCTCGTTGCATAAGTTGGAGGATATGAAATTGAGTTATAATTACTAGTTTGGGTAAGAAGATGGCTGAGTGACATCAAATAGTGGTGTATGGGGTATGAAAGTCTACATGATTTGAGGTGACCAGGATCAGTTATTCAATCTTTACGTTAATGATATTGGGAGGATCAATAAATGGCATACAGCTCTTTGCTGATGATGCAAAGACAAGCAGGTAATCAGGAATTTCAATGCTGAAACAAACACTAAGAGAAAGTTATTTTGTCTCGCAAGTTTTTTGATATGATCTCATCTGGACTATCAAGTGCAATTTGGTCTCCTGGTTTTTGAGGTGATGTAGATACAGTCGAAAGGGTGCAACAGAGAGTGTTAAAGACAATATTGGGACTGTGCACATAAATTATGAAGGGAAATTGAGAAGTTTGGGACTGCAGATCATAGCAGACAAGAGAAAGCAAGGTGATATAATAAAGACCTATAAACTTTTGAAAGGGTTTTATGAAAGATTCTATAAGATACCAGTAGATGGAATTTGATTTTATGGAAAGGAGTGAGAACAAGAGGGAAGGTAGTTTTATGTTTGAAACATAAAACTAATAGTTTTTATGTAACTGGAAAATAACGCAATTTTGCATACTAAAAATACTTTTTTTCTCCTCTTTACTTATATTATCAACATTCATTGTGCTTTACTAATTCAACAATAAAGCTTCTAAAACTATTCTAATAGTGCAAAAAGCTAGTATAATAGATCAATGGATTATTTGGATATTGAAAAGCACACTAACAAGTAACAAGTAAAGATACAGATATTCCATTTTATAAGGCTATGATTCGGTTGCATCTTGACTAGTGTGCATGGATTTGCTCTTCTGGGTTTTTTGGAGATCAGCAAACAGTGGGGAAGATTCATAGGAGTAACTAAGCTGGTGACAGGTCCGTGGAATGCTCACTATGAGGATATTCAAAGTTGAAAAGCAGAAAAGAGAACATGTTAGAAACTCTACATTATTAAAGGGGCTTCATAAAAGTGATCGAACGAGAGAGAGAAGTAGCAGTCGCCCTGGAAGTTGTCTAAGGGTATGGTTAGTGAGTAGAAACTAGACATTTTGCTTGGAGAGTGGTGAGTGAATGTAGTGGATTGCCAGAATTAGTTGTGAGCATCCTAACAATGAATGAGTTTAAGGAGTAATATGATCAGTATAAAGGTTACTGTGGGTCTTCCGACTCCATGGGACACTTGTATAATAATAATTTTTAATGGCAGGCAATGTCAAGTTGAGTAAGATGGCAACATCAAAATGGGGAATTGGACAATGGTCTCACAGAAGGTTCAAAGGAAGAACTGAAGAAATTTTTCAAGGCATTAGACAAGCAGCTGACAAAGAAATAATGGTCCTTGCTGGAAATCTAAACAGCAGTAGAACTACCAGAGAGAAATGTTTTCAGAAAATTTGGATAAAAGAGCAAAACTAACAATAATAATAAATACCTGCAGGATTTCTATTCTGATTTCTTTCTATTTTATTCTATTCAGAATAAATGGTCACATTACTAATATCATGTTCCAACAAATGTGCACAAACTCACATTCAGTTTCTGTAATAAAATAAATAAAATGCAAGAGGAACATCCAATTCCTGATATATGAGAGCAGTTATAAGTTTCCAGCCTGGCTAACTTTTAGAGGTGATAAAAAGAAACCTGTTGCTTTTCAATATAATCTTTTACTTCAACACACTTTCCTCATCTTTGAATTAACATTTCTATGCCCTTCAAAAATAGTCTAGATTACTTGGATATTGAAAAGCACACACTAACAAGTAAAGATACAGATATTCCATTTTATAAGGCTATGATTCAGATTCAAATGGAATATCTGTATCTTTACTTGTAAAGATACAGATATTTCATGCTAAAGAATTTTTTTCAGTTTTGAGAACAGTAGTAGGGGCTGGATGCTAGATCTGGGCTGTAGGATTTGTGTTCAATCAATAAAGCTGCAGTATAGGAAGCCACAGTCCTATACTGCAGCTTTCAAAAGAATAGTCATATGGACTGGAGCATTGTTGTGAAGCAGGCAAATAATATGACTCAGCATTTCTTATCTCTCTTCCTTTATGGTGTTGTGCAGTTTGTGCAGGAGTGAAGAATAATATTCTACATTCACGGTGGTATTCCTTTCCCTGAAGTCAATCAAGAGAATTCCCTGGCAATCCCAAGAGATTGTTGCCATTGTTATATACTGCTCAAAACAATTAGGGGATATTCTTGTTAAAATAATTTCATGCTAAAATGTATAATCTGTTAAATTTGTAATAAATATCGATTATTTAAACAATATCTCATCAATTACACCCTATCTATAAGTAAGAAATATTTATTCATGTATAAAGTACCCAATAGTTAATTATTTGCAGAAATTTATAATTATCCGACAGAAACTAAAATACCCCCCCCCCCCCCTAATTGTTTTGAGCAGTGTATTTGTCTATTACGTATTTCTCATCCCTGCTTTGTCTTTGTTGTTCTTTACTTATAACTTCATGAATTGTCATGAATGGTTGACTGTCTTAACTATTGACTGCCACCATTTATTTATTTCTACTAGATCTTAATGTTCACTCATTCTATAGTCTAACAAATTTATTTTATGACTGTGCCAGTTAGACTATGTATTGAGTACAGGATTATATGATTTTAAACTAAAGACAAAGCAGATAGTTTTTATTTCACCAGTTAATGTTGATCTTTACCTTTAATAAGTCATGGTCATCAGTAATTTAATCAGTTGATTATTGATCACTTAAACTTTATCTTATGCAGTTCGAAATTTTCAGGATAGTGCATTGACAGAATCAGTCCAACGTGTTGTTCAAGAACCATTTAATTAAATCAAAAAGGAATATTTACATAGTCTGATCCACATCAATACATACACTATTGCATTACATATCAATTTCAATTCTTCCTGATTCAGGCTTAGTTCTATGTTTCTTCCCTTAAAGTTAAATCACAATCTAGAATATCCTACTAATCATACATGCACAAACTGAAAATAATGCATATCTTGAGTAAGCTTATATCAATGTTAAGAATTAAAGATACGTAAACAAGATTATTTTAATATTTGCCAAATATTTCAGTCTGAAAATAACAGACTATCTTCAGTGACTACATAGGAACAGTTTTTAACAAGGTGGAATACCAACAATTGATCATTCAAATGTAACACGAGCCAAGTGATGTTACACTGCTAAGTATTAAAGAGAGGAAAAATTTCATCAGAGTGATGATTAAGCAATAGGTTTTAATTCACAATTTCATGTAATAATCTTAATTTATAAATAACATTAGACTAATGTAGGAATTACAAGTCTCAATTTAAAAAAAATTAATATGCTATCCTGATTAAACTTTCCCATATTTTTGATAAGGAAATAGTCATTTTGATTCAAGCTATGGTGTTGAAGTAAGGCTTCAGCACTTTCTTTAAATAGGCGTTCAAATTTATAGCGACATCTGAGTAGAAGGCGAGTCTTGGACCAGAGGATGTTGTAGCTTGTCTCTATCCTGTGCTGAGCCAATCCAGACTTATTAGATTTGTTGTAAAGAATGTATGATTGATGTTCTTGAATTCTTTTTTCTATAGAGCGTCCTGTTTTGTCCAAAGTAGGACAGATTGCAGTTACAAGGAACTTTATGCACACCAGGCAGAGACATAGTTGAGCATTTATCTTTAGAAGAGGAGAAATAGGTGGATATTTTGTTAATAGGTATATAAGTGGTTGTTAAATCATATTTCTTCAGAATTCTTGAAATTGGTTCTGAAATCCTGGAAATATATGGAATTGGAACGCGACATATTGAATCTTTGTTGTTCTGGATTGGATTATAGGAATCGAAAAGATGCTGTGTACTTTTTTCAGAGAAGCCATTTAATTTCATGTGATGTTTGATAGTTGAAAGTTCTTTCTGTAATTCATGAGAAGTTGAACAATTAGTTCTAGCTTGTCAGATTAAACATTTTATGATTCTTGTTTTTCGATAAGGATGATGAGCAGATTGTTTGAGAATATAACGTCCAGTGAAAGTGGGTTTTCTGTAAACTGTTGTTGTTAGAATACCTGAAGGTGAACGGATGAGGAGGACATCTATTCTACAACCAAGTTGAAGGAAAGGCCATGGGAAGTCCACTTTCACCTGCTCTAGCCAACTTTTATTTGGAACATCTAGAAGACGTCCTGTTTTCATCTATATTCCCTCAACCATCCTTTTGGGTAAGATATATAGATATAGACGACATCTTTTCAGTGTGGCCTCATAACAGAGATTCCTTACCTACCTTTTTAGCCAGAATAAATTCCTTACATCCTGGTATTGTTTACCATGGAGGTTGAAAAAGACAAGCTATCCTTTTTAGACATCCTCCTCATCTGTTCACCTACAGGTATTCTAACAACAACAGTTTACAGAAAACCCACTTTCACTGGACGCTATATTCTCAATCTGCTCATCATCATCCTTATCAAAAAACAGGAATCATAAAATGTTTAATCCGACGAGCTAGAACTAATTGTTCAACTTCTCATGAATTACAGAAAGAACTTTCAACTATCAAACATCACACGAAATTAAATGGCTTCTCTGAAAAAAGTACACATCTTTGATTCCTTCCTACAATCCAATCCAGAACAACAAAGATTCAATACATCGAGTTCCAATTCTATATATTTCCAGGATTTCAGAACCAATTTCAAGAATTCTGAAGAAATATGATTTAACAACCACTTATATACCTATTAACAAAATATCCACCTATTTCCCCTCTTCTAAAGATAAACGCTCAACTATGTCTCTCCTTGTTTGCATAAAGTTCCTTATAACTGCAATCTGTCCTACTTTGGACAAAACAGAATGCTCTATAGAAAAAAGAATTCAAGAACATCAATCATACATTCTTTACAACAAATCTAATAAGTCTGGATTGGCTCAGCACGGGATAGAGACAAGCTACAACATCCTCTGGTCCAAGACTCGCCTTCTACTCAGATGTCGCTATAAATTTGAACGCCTATTTAAAGAAAGTGCTGAAGCCTTACTTCAACACCATAGCTTGAATCAAAATGACTATTTCCTTATCAAAAATATGGGAAAGTTTAATCAGGATAGCATATTAATTTTTTTTAAATTGAGACTTGTAATTCCTACATTAGTCTAATGTTATTTATAAATTAAGATTATTACATGAAATTGTGAATTAATACCTATAATTTAATCATCACTCTGATGAAATTTTTCCTCTATTTAATACTAAGCAGTGTAACATCACTTGGCTCGTTCTACTTTTGAATGATCAATTGTTGGTATTCCACCTTGTTAAAAACTGTTCCTACTGAAGATTGTTATTTTCAGACTGAAATATTTGGCAAATATTAAAATAATGTTGAGTTTACATGTCTATAATTCTTAATCATAATGTCAGAAGTGTCTCTAAAGAGTATAAGTCAATATTAATTTACATTATCTAGTATAGCACTCTTCTTACTCTTACAATAATTACCTATACACAATTGAGATTAAGACACACCTAGAGTGAGCTTATTTTGATATTGCTTACACAATCTTGTTCTACCTATACAGACATTTGATGTGCTTTCTTGCTTGGAAATATCACATATATACTTACAATTCTCATTCAAGCACAGTCTTTTACATGAATCTTTTGTTCACATGAAAGTGTCCCTTTTGTTCTCTTTGTTTCTGCTGGCTCATTAATCCCCCGTCAATAAAAATTTTTTGTCTGAGTCATCAATTATTCTATGCCCCTTAGGATCCTTAACATGGCAGCAATGTGCAGCTCTTTCCTAGTGAGAGATCCCAACGATCAACACTATTCTTCTGGTGGCAGGAGACTTAGGTAAGTGAAGACTGAGAATCTTTAGACACAGTCCTGAACGTTTCCCCTTATAAAGGCCCAGACTTCCACTGTACACATCACGCATCTCTCAAAATTTCCATATATGGGCATGTTTTCACATAAGGACATGACATCATACTCCACACATCTTGATGAAATTGTCACATATAGACATGGGTTAACAGTGTTACATAATGATATCACATGCCACATTATTTTAACAAAAGCTCATGGTTAAGTTATTACACATATAAGATTATTACAGAAAAAAACTGACATTTCTCTAAGTGCAATCTCCTTGTAAAAACGTAAAATGCAACATAAGTTACATATCATGAGAGATTTTACACCATGATCTTCTTGGTGGACTGAGTGACCTTGGTTTTTCTCAGCAGTGCTTCGCCTGGTGTGCACCACTCCATGAATTCCCTTTTTGGAAAGAATATCATAATGACTATTGTTTCATTCCTGGTAACAATGGATTCCAGCACTTCTCTCTGATTCCCTTGGCAAAGCTCTAGAAACTTGCATGGACAGGTCACGTGATGCTCCTTCAGAATTGAAATGAGAAGTCGGGATCCCACCTTAGTCATGTGAAGCTTCTGGTGAATGATGCAAAAGATGGTTGTTATAGAAACCCCAACCCCTTGCAGAGATTTCTTTGAGCTTCAGCCATCTGTCATTGAGCAATTCCTCCTCAAAAAGAGACATTTTCTTAGTCATCACTTCCAAAGGTCATTTGTAAATTATCAGATTATTATCAAATGTTATTTTTATCTTGTACCATCACTGTCTTTTAGTTTCAGTCAATACAGAACAATCTGATTAGCTAAATCATGAACTGTCAGTCCATTCTCATTTGATTTGTATTCAGATAACTATTTATTAATGGGGTAAACTACAAGAAGGTAAGGACCGGACATTGCATTAGACGTTCCAGTGATTCCTATATTCCTTAGAAATGCTACATGGAGATTTCCTCCCAGTTATCTAGTTTTTATTCTTCAGCAAATCTAAGCTTTAATATTCAACTTACACAATGCAAGAGGGAACAGGACAGTGGACTGCCATGTCGACTAAACTGACTTCTCTAAAGAATCATTGCTTTTGCATTCCATTTATATAACATGATTAACATTTATCAAGATTTACTAAAAATGTTAAATATTCAAAATTTTAAGTATTAAATCAATAACTAACTAGATAAGACTGATATGGATGAAAATTAATGATATGAAGTTAGTAATTGAAGTAAGCTGTTCGTGTAGTACCACCATCATATTTTATATACTCCTCAAGGATGTATATCAGGAATATGATTATGATTACAAATTTAATGAATAACGTATGGATACATACCAGGACTTTGATGAAAGTATGAGAATCTGGTTTCCATGGTGTGAAAATTATTATTAGTAAAGCAATAACCTTCAACTCATCTTTCTGCCAGAATGCAGAAAGGCGAGGTGAAGAATATGTATGAGAAAAGATATGAACATTACTGGAAGAAGCAAAAAAGAAGAGCAAGAGTAAAGATTGTAAGTCTGCTGTCATGTTATAATAGAGAAAGAGAGTGAGTAAAAAATCTAATGCATAGGTTGTGAAGATTTAATAATGTGCAGTTTCAAGACTTATGGACTGATTTGACACATAAAAGGACTCAATGCTGATGGATTGCACTATGGATTTGTAGTTAAAATTACCTCAAGAGAGCATTATTCATTGAATGTGGAATGACAAAATCAGGAAAAAACTAGAGCTATTACAGTGGGTTTAGGAATCCTAAGTCAAGCGAGCATGAAAATGACAAAAAACAGAATCCAGTCTTTCAAGTAAAATTAAATGGATGTGCAATGATGTAAAAGGTAGTTGGGGGTCTAAGGGAATGCTGCAATTTATGTATACTAATGATAGAAATATCACAAATAAGAGGAAGGAGTTTTGACATTGGTTGATGCAACCATGCCAAAAGTTATAGGCATTTGTAAGACTTAACAGACAGATGTAGTTAGAGGAGCGTAGTATTTTCCAAGAGAACAGAGAGAATAGAAAGGAACAGGGTACTGTTGCTGATAGCAAATGAATTGCCAAAAAACAGTAGGAGATTAGGAAGACAGAGGGTGTGGATTGTTTTCATCTGAAACAATCTGGTGAAAATTAAACAGAACAAAATATAAGCTTGAGTGCTGTTATCTACTAGATATATCAGGTAATAATATCAGATAAGGAGAAGACAATTTACAAAGAGCAATATATAATTTAAATGTTATAGTAGAACGGTTTGGAATGAAATTTCAATAGATAAAACTAAAACAATGGCATTTTGTGGACAAACTCCAGTTAGAAGTAAAATAATTATAAATAATAAAATAATAGAACACATAAATACTTTCAGTTATCTTGGATGTGAAATATCATATGAAGGAGAAAAAGACAAAATTAAAAACTTCAAAATTTTTACAGATTATAAGCCTGATAAATAGAACACTCAATTCAAATATAGTACAAAAAGAAACACGCTTGAAAATATACAATACTTTAGCAGTGCCCCCATTATGATATGGCAGTGAAATTTGGGCAATAAACAAACAAGATAAACAAAGAATAAAAAAAGTGAAATGAGATTTATGAGAAGAACTGCAAAATACACATTATTACACAAAACAGAAACAAAGACATTTTAAAAGAACTAAAAACAAAATCAATAGAAGAAAAACTAAACAATTATAAACAAAAATGGATAGAACGTGTAAACTGAATGGCCAACACCTGATATCCTAAACAAATACTAAAATATAAGCCAAGCGGAAAGAGAAGGCAGGGTAGACCTCAAAAAAGGATATTGGATGGATAATGAGACCGGAACAGACCAATATGATCTACACCTATAATTAGCGTTATGATGATAATATATTAGCTACCACAAAGTCCTAGCTTGATTCTCATTAAACCAATGCTATTTTATGATTGGTATTACAAACAGTAAAAGCTGAAGATCTTCAATACAAGGAAATTAATTTCCTCGCAAATGATGTTGCAATCAGGATATTCAAAGCAAACAGCCAAAAAACATAAAAGAAAAATCACAGGAAATAAAACAGAAAAATCATGATGCATCAGGTGATTACATGACAAAACCAATGTTTATTAACCGATCCTCAAATCCTCAAATACTGATGACAGAACACAAATGATTGGTAGGAATCATACACAGCACACATAAGAACAGACCATGAAATTATAAAAATTAAGGATAAAGGTCAAAATCAGTCTGGGTAGTGGTCTTCCCATAATCATGGTTATGCACATCCAAAAGGAAGTGTGCATTGCATTATGGACTACTAAGGCAGCTGATGTGAAGAGTGATCAGCATCTATATACAAGAACCTAGTTGTGGAGATCTCATACGCACACTTTGTTTGCTTACACTTGGATAAAGAATTAAAAATATATATATAATTTCTTGGCAACTTTAACTAATCTAG
The DNA here is from genome assembly GCF_054136105.1 of Typopeltis vanoorti. Classification (NCBI taxonomy): domain Eukaryota; kingdom Metazoa; phylum Arthropoda; class Arachnida; order Uropygi; family Thelyphonidae; genus Typopeltis; species Typopeltis vanoorti. Next base: position 44,577,810 of record NC_143549.1, on the reverse strand, counting down.
AATTAACATTTAAATTTTGAAAGGTTAGATTAGCTTAATTAAATTAACGTTACTTATCTGAAATTTTCAAAATGAACTACACCAAATATGTTCAGCCAGTTGAAATTTAGGTTTTTATAATTAAAATCTCACACTTAGGTCAAACATTCTAAATCAGAAATTTAGAATTTGGTTACCGAAATAAAAATATATACAGGTAACCCTTGTATAACACTGATCTTATTCAATATGGTTTCGATATAATGCGTCTACAAATTGTGGTAACCCTTGCTCAACGCAGAGCTTATACAACACGTTTTCGATATAATAACATGGTCTACAAATTGCAGTAACTCTTTATCTTTTCACATATTTTTCACCACGTGACTTAAAAATCAGATTTTATCTTCGTTAAATTTGTGTCTGCCTGTATCATGCATGTAGTTATAAGTAGTGAATTTATAGTAGGGGAAATACCCTTTAGCACGTATGTATGTCAATTGTTTACTGTATAAAGTGTTTATTGTTGAAAATTGTCTTCATTTTCTGCCAGGAAAGTACATTAAAAATCACAAGTGTGTTAATCTCAAGCTGAGCACTTCATTTTCTGGTGAGTTACATAACTGATATGTACAGGGTGTTCGGGATAAATTTGACAGTTTCGTAAGGAAAAAGAAAATCTTCTTTGTATCTATTAAATTTAATGAATTGACAAAAAAACATTACAGGCAGAGTTAATTACAATACTATCAACAAGATTTACTCAAAATAACCACCATTAGCATCGATCACAGCTTCAATTCTGCTTCGGAACCTCGAACAAGCTGATGCTACAGTCTCCCTGGGAAGGGCCGCAAAAACTGTTTTAATTTTATCCATTAACTGGGCTTTTGTATTACTGGAAGTGCGATTGGTGTCTTTTTCAACTGCGCCCCATACAAAATAATCCATGGGGTTAAGGTCTGGGGAGTTTGGAGGCCAAACATTTGGACTGGTGAAGTCGTAGAAATTTTCAGACAACCATTTTTGACTTTTCCCAGAGGTGTGGCAAGGGGCCGAATCCTGCTGCCATACATACGGCCTACCATTGGCTACCCTTGTTATCCAGGGCTTGACTACAGTTAGCAACTCCACGAACAAAGCCCGAATTCCAATGCCAGGGTTCTTCAACACCTGTTCCTGCAGATTTGCGAGGAATTCTGCTGTACGAACGCAATCAGATCGTCTGCTAGGGATCTTTCTTCTTGCTACATCCTCGTAGTCACCATTGCAAGTCTCTAGTTCATGCCTGATTGTTTTTACTGTATTCAGGGAGCATTGGGCAGCAGTCGTAATATCCTTATTTTGATGGCGGGCACGAATCATCATGATACAAGTTATTCTCTTCCATGATTCAGGTGGGTTCCAGCTATCCATCCTTTCTGACATCTTGTATATGAATGAAGAAGGGTCCAAACTTTTAAATGAAGAGAAGTGTGTGTTAATACATGTAACTTACGGAAAAATATAATTAATTATAAATATGTCAAATTTATCCTGAACACCCTGTAATGCTTTTTCTTTTAATGTAAAAAATTTATTTTTATAGTAATGGCCACTAAAACTGCAACGAAAGGGAAAAAAAACCAACATTAAAAAGAAAATTAATGTTGCAAGGACTTTGAATTTAAATGAATCAACAATTCGAATAATTAAACAAAATGAACATAAAATCCGAAAAAGTGTTATTGCTGGATCAACAGTAAGTGCAAAGTGCGTTGCTCATGTACTCGATATTCGAATGGTAAAAATGGAGAATCTCTAACAATTTGGACAGAAGATTGCACTCAAAAAAAAAAAAAAAATCCTTTGGACAGAAATCTTATTAAACAAAAAGCTCTCAAAGTTTATAAATATTTAAATGAACTTGATCAACATTCTTCAGAAGAAAGCTCTCGCATGAATTTTGTGCCAATAAGGTTTGGTTTGAAAACTGTAAAAAGCTGTTTTCTTTGCATAGTTCTAAAATCCAGGGAGAATCATCATCAGCAGACGTAGAAGCTGCCCAAAAATACCCAGGAGAACTTTTAAAAGTCATTGAAGAAGGTACAGACCAGATGTTCAATGTGGATGAATCTGGGTTATATTGGGGAAAAAAATGCCAAAACTCGCCTATATTTCGAAAAATGAAAGATCAGCTCCTGGATTCAAAGTTTCCAAAGATAAAATTACTCTACGGTTTTGTAGTAATGCATCAGGTGATTACATGACAAAACCAATGTTTATTAACCGATCCTCATATCCTCGTGCTATGCAAGGACTTGACAAGTCCACCCTACCTATTTATTGGAGGACCAACAAAAAGGCATGGGTTACGTTCTGGAACAAAATTTCGTACATCCAGTGGATGCTAAGCTAAGTTATAATAAAAATCGCACACATTTTTGGTGGAGAGGGCTTTTGCAATATGGCAGAAAATGAAATCAGTGAATTAACTGATGAACAAACAGATTTAAATAAGGAAGAACTGGTACAATTAATAGATGACGTATAACCAAATAGCAGGGAAAGTTGTGCTGAAGATTCTGATTGTGATGAATCCGTTAAAGAATTCAGTTTAAAGAAATTAGCAGGACTGCATTTGGCAAGAAAGTTAGGAAGTTATTTTATGGATAATGATCCCTCAATGGAGCGATCTGGAAAATTCATGAGACAATTGGATATTTGTTTAGCTCCATATTATGAACTTAATAAAAAAAATCACAGCATAGTGGTAAGCAAGGTCTTATTACTGACTTCTTGATAACTAAACCAGCTGAAGTATACAATGAGAATTATACAAATGATGTCCAAGAGTGATGACAACGTCTGGCCTCTCGTAAATAAAGAACACATACGAAATGTTATTTTTGATGTTAAAATATGCACTTTGTTTTATTTTGCCTAAAACATTTATGCATTATGTGCAGTGAAATTTATGTACAATTTGTAATTTTTATAATTTTATACTATGTATTTGTTTCATAGTTTATATATTTTTCTTAACTTACATGAATTACTTGAATTAAATAAAAAAAAATATTTTCGTTGGACATGTCATTGTTGTTCATATAATTAAAAAAAAAAATGATTTCGGAACATAACCCTACTTTTTTCTATGTGATCCTAGTCTCGCATAATGCGATTTATATAACGTGGCATTTCTATGGAACCTAACATCTGAGTTATGCAAGGGTCACCTGTGTGTGTGTGTGTGTGTGTGTGTGTGAGTGAGTGAGTGAGTGAGTGACTTGGTTAAATGACGTTTAAAATTATTAACTGACTTAAACACCGAGAAAAAATACAAGAGATTTAATAAGGTTTGACTACTAGTTTCATTGGAAATTTCAAGCAGAATCTGATTATGAGAAGAAATTAGCCAGCAGGGCAAAGGAAATCCAGTTCGTTAAACATGTGACAAATAAAAGGAAGAATGATTATGAAAGGATAAGTAACAAGTGCTGATGGTAGTGAGGTTACAAAAGCAGATAAAACAGGCCAGTTAATGAGTGACCATTTTTAAGAATGTAAGTGACAATGTTGAGGTAAGAGATGTGACAGGAACAAGGAGGAAAAGAGGTTGATGAACTGGAAGTACTTTGTTTATTGCAAAATCTCAATGCAAACATGATCATGGGATATCAGAGTATTATGAGAAAGTGTAAAGGAAGGCTGAGGTCACAAATTATAGATCAATCAGTATCTAGAGAGGGGAAAAGTTAGTCAAAGACAAAATTCAGGAATGGGTAAATGCAAATATGATACTCTATGGAGGTACAAACATGGCTTTAAGATAAGTCATGATTAACAATTTACTAAATCTATTTCATAATAATGACAGCTGAGTTTGGAATAAAGTACACTGATACCGCTGAATAGTATGAAGGCCTTTAACAGGATACCACATGAAACAAATGGGGATGGATACGAAGTTTATATAGATATCAGAGTAGATGACGGACAAACTCTAAACAGTAATATGGAGGAATAAAATCCAGGAGAAAGTACAGACAACTCGCAGCGCAACTCGCTGCGAGTTGTCTGTGAATGTCTGCAAGGCTCTGTGAATGGACCACTAGTTTTGTTCATAAATAATATAGGAAAAGATCTGAAGGAAATATTCAGTTGTTTGTTGGTGCAAAATTGGGCAGCATAAAGTGTTAATCAAGGCAATGCGAGGGTTGTTCGATACGTCCATGCAAAAATGAACCTCATCGTTTGATAAATCTCTCTTTCCTGTCAGCCATTTTTACATGTTTGGAAACAGACAGTTTCCAAACATGGATGCGAAAGGACTTCGCAGCATAAATTGAACGATTTCGCGGTCACGATTGCAAAAAGAGTGAGTGGGTGCAGTGTCGTGGTGAAAAAGAATCTTCTTTATCACCAAGTGTGGTCGTTTTTCCTTTATTTCATTATTTAAACGATCTAGCAAAGATGCATAACACATTCCAGTAATTGTTTTATCCTTTCCAAGAAGTCTATGAAGATTGCCATGAGCATCCCAGAAGATGGTGGCCATAATCTTTCCTGCTGAAGGAATGGTTTTTGCTTTCTTTGGTGCAGATTCCCCACTTGCAACCTATTGTTTTGACTGTTCCTTGGTCTCAGGCTGGTAGTGATGAATCCATGTTTCATCCACTGTTACAAAATGACACAAAAATTCCCTAGATTCTGTTGAAACAGCTTCAAGCTGTCCCTGCAACACGTTGATGCTTTTCATCCAATGTGAGCAAATGCGGCACCCATCTTGTGGATAGTTTTCTCATATGTAAATGTTCATGTAAAATATTATGTACGTGGTCATTTGAGATGCCCACAGCCTTAGCAATTTCACACACCTTCACTCTTCTATCATCCATCACCATATCATAGATTTTTTCAATAAATTTCTGGAGTAGTGACCTCAACAGGGTGTCCAGAACGTTCAGTGTCATTTGTGCTCATATGGCCACTTCGAAAGTTACTAAACCACTTATAAACCATTCTAATCAAAGGTGCAGACTCACCATAATGTTTATCAAGCTTAGCTTTGGTTTCCTGAGCCGTTTTGCCTTTCAAAAAGGCATGTTTAATCACTACACAAAATTCTCTCTCATCCATTTTTCACAAACCACAGTACTTGATCGATTCAAATGAACGCCAAACTCAGAGTAATAGATCTATTAGACTGAAACTTAGTGTGTGATGCTCCAACAGTTGCCAGCAACTAAAAATAACCTTGATACGGTGTCGTCATCTTAGACTTTGCACGGACTTATGGAACAACTCTCATAATAAACTTGCAGGACAATTTAAACAGAGTATGGGGAAAAGATAATGGATTCTGGTTTAATGTGAAAGAGTAAAATTATGCATTTTAGGATGATTTGGATATGTTATTGGATAGATAACTGAAATTCAGAAAGTGATACTGTGAAGATTGCCAAGGTAACTAATAGGATTACTTTGTTACTAAAGAGCATGAATAATAAGAAGGCCAAATTTGGTCTAGTCACCTGGGTTTTTTGGGGATGAAGTGGTGGAGATGATTCAGAGGTGAGTGACAAAGATAGTGAGGGGTGTATGGAATGCTCTGTATGATGATGGATTGAGAATTTGCAGATGGCAAAAAAGAGGGGATATGATAGCATGACAGTGGCCTTTAATGTCTGCTGAACTACGACTTCTCAAAGGATACACTTCTTTTACATTACAAAAGAACATTTATATTAAACAAATTTACAAACTTTATAAAAATTTTAAATAATAAATTAATGACTTAATTAGTGTTTTTGCAAAAATATAATGAAATTGTGTAAATAATTTTTATAAAGCTAAATTTCATATCAAACAAATATCAAGGGGTGCTTAAGGGTCAAAGCTGTATAACTGAGAGGAGACCTCCACATAGCCATTAAAGGAATGAGGAGAACCGACCAGGGCTTCTGACCTAATGTCCAATCGTCACCTTCTCGTGGCGCACCCCTGTTGGGTATCTACTTGGATACTGAACAAACTATGATGGGCGGCTATTTGGGATTTAGCCAACCAAATTGTATTCATCATCATCATCATCAAATTCCTGCTATGTACCCTCAAGAGGTGTACAGGATATGACAGTACTACATGAAAAAATTACATCATTACTAACTTCCTATCTACAATTTTCCTCCAAATCAGTCTATTACTTGTCAAGACTCCAACATTATCAGATCTTATATTTCTATCGTCTAAGGCACTTTGTACCGTATCAATCCACCTATATCTTGGTCTTCCTCTGGGTCGTTTTCCTGCCAACCTGGCAGAGAACACTTGTTTTGCTAATCTTTCCTCTCCCATTCTATTTAAGTGACCATACCACCTGAGATTAGCTCTGCTAATGCATTTCTGGATGCTGACAATGTCAAGTTCTTTCCTAATATCCTCATTTTTAATATGATATTGCCATTGATGCCATCTATTCACGCCTCTAATCTTTCTCAGGACTCTCATATCTGCGGTCTCTAATCTTTGGTCAAGTGTTTTACTTCTGACCCAGCTCTCAGATCCATAAGTTAAAACTGGTTTGAACACCGTCTTGTATACAGCTAATTTAGTGTTCCGACTAAATTCTCTCTTATTCCATATGAATTTATTCAATTGACTTCCCACCATACCAGCTTTGCTGATTCTGTTGTCTATTTCTATATTTAATTTACCATCTTCAGTAAAAATTGTGCCTAAGTAGCTGAAATGTTTTACTTGTTCCACAGGTTCTCCATTCACAACACAGTTGACATTTTCAATGATTCTGCCTATTTTCATTGTCTTTGTCTTTTTATTGCTGACCTTCATACCATATCTATTACAACAGCTATTCAATTTAGTCAGAGAATCTTGCAGACTTGTAGCGGATTTATTTAGAAGTATAACATCATCCGCATAAAGCAAAGAGCTGACATTAACATCTCCAATTTTGATATCAGGTTTAATACCACTTTCCTTCATAATGTGATCCATATAGATAATGAATAACAGAGGGGATAATGTACATCCTTGTCTCACACCAGATTTAACATTAAACCATCTTCCTGTACTTCCTTCAATTCTAACTGCTGACTTACAACTCAAATAAAGACTAAGTATTGCTTGATATAATGTCCCATTGACACCATATAACTGCAGCATATTGAATAGCTTCTCTCTTGGCACCTTGTCATATGCCTTTTCCAAATCGACAAAACTTAAATATAGATCTTTGTTATATTCCCATGCTTTCTCGACTATTTGTTGCAAAGTGAAGATCTGATCCTGACAGCCTCTATTTGGCCTGAATCCAGCTTGTTCTTCACCAAGCCTTTCTTCCACAATTCTTCTCAATCGTTTCTCAAGTATACTGGCATAGATCTTGCCAGGAACACTCAGTAGGGAAATACCTCTGTAATTCTCACATTCAGTTTTATTTCCCTTTTTATATATGGGTACTATGAGAGCTCTACTCCAATCATCGGGAATTCATCCCTCTGTCCAGGCTTTCTGAACTATGCAGTGCAGCCACTGTAAGACTTTTATACCACCATACTTCAGCATTTCTGGTCGAATATCATCTACTCCTGCTGCCTTTCCACATTTCAAGCCTTTGATGGCTTTTTCTACTTCAAGTATGGATATGTACTCCTGACTGCATGCCTGGTCAGTGTTTTTTTTATCACTGTGCTGTCATCACTGCTTGTTTCATTTAGCAGTTTTTCAAAGTAATTACTCCATACTTCAAGGATATCTTTTTCTCCTGTTTTCATGTCACCTTTATCATCTCTAACTCCTTTTACAGCACTCTTTCCTCCATTCCTAAGCTTCTTCAACAACCTCCAGAATATTTTGCCACCTTCTTGATATTTATTTTCTATATTCTTGCCAAGGTCCTCCCATGACTTTTGTTTAGCTAGTTTTACACACTGTTTAGCTTTCTTACGTTTGTCTCTGTATTCTGTAAGAGTAAAAGCTGACTTATTTGCCAGGAACTTTTGATATGCTTTCTTCTTTTCCTTCACTGCCTCTTTAACTTCCTGTGTCCACCAGGGAGTTCTGATTTTTTTATCCTTGCACACAACCTCAACACATGCCGCTCTGGCAGAATCAATCAATGTTTTCTTCAGAGTTTGCCACTGAATCTCCAAGGTTTGATTCCTGTTCTCAAACTCTTTCATTTTCTTTTCAATAATCTTTCTGTATTTTAGTCTACAGTTCACATCTGAGAGCTGCTCAACTTTTATTCACTTTAAAACTTTCTTCATCACTATCAACAATAACATAGTCAATGAGACTTTTCTTATTCCTAGCCTCTTCTCTCCATGTGAATTTGTGCACATTTTTATGTTGGAACATGGTGTTAGTAATAACCAGTCCATGTCCTGAGCAGAAATCCAACAGATATTTGCCATTATTATTAGCTTTGCTCTTTTCTCCAAATTTTCCCAAAATATTTTTGTATGTCTCACAATCATTTCCTACTCTGCTATTTAGATCCCCAACAAGGACCAACTTTTCCTTTTTCATTGTGTCAGTTGCATTTTCTAGAGCGTCAAAAAATTCTTCCACTTCTACCTTAGTAGAACCTTCTGTGGGACCATAGGCACAAATAAGTCTCATTGTCCAGTTCCCCATTCTCATATTTGCCCACATTACTCTACTTGAGACTGACTGCCATTCAAGAAGACTAGCCTCGTATTTTGTGTTGAATACTATGGCTACTCCTTCTTTTCCTTGATTGCCAAATTGTATTCTTATTGGTTAAACCAAAATAAAAAATGATGGTACAACATGGCAAAATTTCATGCTGGCTGGGGCATCGCCCAGTTAAACAAGTTTTTTCGCCAGGGAACCAGGGCGAACAGCGAAAAGTCAGTTACTGGAACAAATCTGAAAAAACACTCCAACACAACATCACCAGAGTTAAAGATCAGTACTATCAACATAAGAAGCCTGAATGGTAAAGAAATGGAGCTAGCTGAGGAATTAGATAAGTACCAGATCGACATAATAGGGGTGACTGAAACAAAAAAGGCAAAAACTGGCAAGATCTTTCTGAGCAATAAATACAAAATGTTATATTCAGGCAATGACAATCAAGGAAAAGAAGGAGAAGCCATAGTATTCAACACAAAATCCGAGGCTAATCTTCTTGAATGGCAGCCAGTCTCAAGTAGAGGATGTGGGCAAATATCAGAATTAGGAACTGGACAATGAGACTTATTTGTGCCTATGGTCCCACAGAAGGTTCTACTAAGGTAGAAGTAGAGGAATTTTTTGATGCTTTAGAAAAAGCAACTGACACAATGAAAAAGGAAGAGTTGGTTGTTGTTGGGGATCTAAATAGCAGAGTAGGAAATGATTGTCAGACATACATAAATATTTTGGGAGAATTTGGAGAAAAGAGGAAAGCTAATAATAATGGCAAATATCTGTTGGATTTCTGCTCAAGACATGGACTGGTTATTACTAACACCATGTTCCAACATAAAAATGTGCACAAATTCACATGGAGAGGCTAGGAATAAGAAAAGTCTCATTGACTATGTAATTGTTGACAGTGATATTTTCTCCCTGGTGCAGGACACCAGAGCATACAGAGGATTTGAAATTGGAAGTGATCACTATTTAGTCTTGAGGAGGAAAGAATTGAATTTCATATCGAAAAGAATAACATGTAAGAAAGTTTTAAAGCAAATAAAAGTTGAGCAGCTCTCAGATGTGAACTGTAGACTAAAATACACAAATATAATTGAAGAAAAAATGAAAGATTTTGAGAACAGGAATCAAACCTTGGAGATTCAGTGGCAAACCTTGAAGAAAGCTCTGATTGATTGATTCTGCTAGCAAGGCATGTGGTGAAGTTGTCTGCAAGAATAGAAAAATTAGAACTCCATGGTGGATACAGGAAGTTAAAGAGGCAGCATATCAAAAGTTCCTGGCAAATGAGTCAACTTGTGCTCTTAGAGAATACAGAGACAAATGCAAGAATGCTAAACACTGTGTAAAACTAGCTAAACAAAAGTCATGGGAGGACTTTGACTAGAATATAGAAAATAAATATCAAGGAGGTGGCAAAATATTCTGGAGGTTGTTGAAGAAGCTTAGGAATGGAGGAAAGAGTGCTGTAAAAGGAGTTAGAGGTGATAAAGGTGACATGAAAACGGGAGAAAAAGATATCCTTGAAGTATGGAGTAATTACTTTGAAAATTTGCTAAATGAAACAAGCAGTGATGACAGCACAGTGATAAAAAAACACTGACCAGGCATGCAGTCAGGAATACATATCCATACTTGAAGTAGAAAAAGCCATCTAAGGCTTGAAATGTGGAAAGGCAGCAGGAGTAGATGATATTCGACCAGAAATGCTGAAGAATGGTGGAATAAGAGTCTTACAGTAGCTGCACTGCATTGTTCAGAAAGCTTGGACATAGGGACGAATTCCCAATGATTGGAGTAGAGCTCTCATAGTATCCATATATAAAAAGTGAAATAAAACTGAATGTGAGAATTACAGAGGTATTTCCCTACTGAGTGTTCCTGGCAAGATCTATGCAAGTATACTTGAGAAACGGTTGAGAAGAATTGTAGAAGAAAAGCTTGGTGAAGAACAAGCTGTATTGAGGCCAAACAGAGGCGCTGTCAGGATCAGATATTCACTTTACAACAAATAGTCGAGAAAGCATGGGAATATAACAAAGATCTGTATTTAAGTTTTGTCGATTTGGAAAAGGAATATGACAAGGTGCCAAGAGAGAAGCTATTCAATACGCTACATTATATGGCGTCAATGGGGCATTATATCAAGCAATACTTAGTCTTTATTTGAGTTGTAAGTCAGCAGTTAGAATTGAAGTGAAGTACAGGTAGATGGTTTAATGTTAAATCTGGTGTGAGGCAAGGATGTACATTATTAATATGAATAACCCTCTGTTATTCATTATCTCTATTGATCACATTATGAAGGAAAGTGGTATTAAACATAATATCAAAATTGGAGATGTTAATGTCAGCTCTTTGCTTTATGCGGATGATGTTATACTTCTAAATAAATTCGCTACAAGTCTGCAAGATTCTCTGACTAAATTGAATAGCTGTTGTAATAGATATGGTATGAAGGACAGCAATAAAAAGACAAAGACAATGAAAATAGGTTAAAATTGTTGAAAATGTTAACTGTGTTGTGAACAGGGAACCTGTTGAACAAGTAAAACATTTCAGCTACTTTTGCATGATTTTTTTAGTGAAGATGGTAAATTAAATATAGAAATAGACAACAGAATCAGCAAAGCTGGTATGGTGGGAAGTCAATTGAATAAATTCATATGGAATATGAGAGAAATTAGTCGGAACACTAAATTAGCTGTATACAAGACAATGTTCAAACCAGTTTTAACTTATGGATCTGAGAGCTGGGTTAGAAGTAAAACACTTCACCAAAGACTAGAGACCGCAGATATGAGAGTCCTGAGAAAGATTATAGGGGTGAACAGATGGCATCAATGGCAATATCATATTAAAAACGAGGATATTAGGAAAGAACTTGCCATTGTCAGCATCCAGGAATGTGTTAGCAGAGCTAATCTCAGGTGGTATGGTCACTTAAACAGAATGGGCAAAGAAAGATTATCAAAACAAGTGTTCTCTACCAGGTTGGTAGCAAAACGACCCAGAGGAAGACCAAGATATAGGTGGATTGATACGGTACAAAGTGCCTTAGACGATAGAAATATAAGACCTGATAATGTTGGAGTCTTGACTAGTAATAGACTGATTTGGAGAAAAATTGTAAATAGGAAATTAGTGATGATGTAATTTTTTTCATGTAGTACTATCATATCCTGTACACCCCTTGAGGGTACATCGCAGGAATTTGATGATGACAAATATCTATTTTTCACTTTGCACAAACACTGAGAGACTTACTCAAATATAGGATTTGGATGACAAATAAAACAATTCATGCATTCCAGCAATTTTTAAATATTTAGTATAATTAAAATGAAAGGACAGTTTTTACCTGCCACAACTTGTTGATGATGAACTCTCGGAACGCTGCCTTCCATTAGCTGGAACAGCAACTGGACTAGTTGACATATTACTGGTTACTGGTCGCCAACCTAAGCTGGATTCATTTACATTGTAGGCACTGTTATCACTGCAGCTATTGGTCAGAGTGGGTGGAGTTATGCTCCCGCTAGATTGTACATCATCCAGTTTCATCCCCCAGTCTGCAGAATGCCATCCATTTGGAGAAGATGTGTGACTTCCAGGAACATTACTAGAATACAGTAAAAAAATGTAAATATCCTGTATAAATATCCCTTGAGGTTGCATCAAGAATTTGATGAGTAAAAAATTTAATTGAGGAAGGAAAAAAAAACAATCTCAAGTTTGAGGCTACTCATTTTGCCAAGATAAATGACAAATAGAACTTAATTTTCCAATTTTTTAATCCATCTGTTCTTTACAATTTAAGGCATTTTCAAGATCTATTTCATACAAATTCCAACCTCTCCATTCTGCTGATTTTTTTGAGAGTAACTCATTCATGTGAAGTATTCTAAAGGAAAGTGATAGGTGATTTCCAAGGATGATGTGCCACCATATTGTCCCAGTCAAGGGATACCTAAAGTGGCATAAAAAAAAAGTTTCAGAGCAATATTTCCAATTTACTTTTGTTCTATTTCTAGTACTGATATCTACCAGAAATGTTTACACAGATCAACTTATTTCCTTACACACACATGCACACCAAATTGAATATTACATTGTAAATTAGTTTAATGTTAAGTGAAAAATTGACTAACTAAAGATCATTAGACATACTGAAAGGTTTAGATGTCGATGATTGTTCATGGCAATGCTTCATGGTATAAAGAAAAAAAAAAAAAGGAATAAAATGTATTCTTATTAAGTTGTTAATATTTTGCTGGATTCAAACCATATCCACCAAGCACAAAGATTTTTTTTTTGTTATGAAACAGTATTTAATCTAGTTGTTGCAGAAACATAAAATCTTATTGGAAAGAAACTAAAATCTCGCACAATAAGTAAAAATAATTAACTTTATCGAGCTCGGTTTTACAGGGGTTTCAAACACGTGTATACATAATGTAAAATGTGAAGTTAAAATAATATTTAAAATAATACCTGTTGAAAGTCATATGAAAAACTAAAGAGGTAATTAAGCAAGATTAGGAAGATAAATCAGCAAAAATAAAAGTTAGTAAGGTTTGTGAACAAAAATAGGCACCTGCATTAGAGACGTTCAAAGGGAGAAAGTTGAAGTGACATCATCACACCACGGAAAACTTCAGTATTAAGGATTAGTAAGATATTTAAAGGGACTGAGAGGGAACAGAAGGCTTTTTTTTACTTTCCTTCTTGGAGGATCCAGTTCTGACTGTGAGGAGACAACGCTGCACCTGTGGGGTTCCTGCTTCACAGAAGGAGGAGCAAAAAATTATTACCGAGAACGTGATGGAGACATTGGCAGGTTCTTTCTAGCAACCCAATGGAAGATCATAGCAGCTGCGTCAATGGAATATCTCCCCGATATCATCTGGCTGTTTCCAGGATGAGATCTACCACATGGATGCAAGTTCTTCCCATTACAGACCAAGTGACCAACCAGCAAGGGTAGAAACAGTTGTCGGCATAGGAAGTCCAAGGAAAGGATATAGTCTGCAACTCTAGCTAAGGGCACCACAGTTACCTATGGAGGGCCTAAACAACTATTGCACCCTGAAGTAAAGGATCAGAAGCAAGAAAATCCAGATTGAAATTTTATTCATATAACTGGACTAAAAATGTAAAGGTTACTGTGAGTAGGCACGCTTTGTCAATGTTCTTTTTCTTAATTGTAGATACATAGAATTAGTATTAGCATAAGTGATAATTGTGCTTATAGAAAGGAGCTCATGTGAATTTGAGTTTAGTGTTATAGATATGCAAAGGTAATACAGTTATGATCATGTACAAAGAATGGAAGGAACTGAATTAGATTAGAGATAAGGGAACAACTGCTCTTATATTGTAAAAAAAATTTGAGCAATGTGCCAAAGTTACGTGGAAGCTATGTGTTTAACAAATATATGGATGTTAAGCTGTTTCAGTATAGTTACGATTAAGAGAAGTAATTTCCTCCCCATGAATGTAATATTTGTAACATCTTACTAGTTAGCAATAAACTTGTCATATTTGTTTAATAACCTTGCCTGATCTTTTGCAATTCACTGACTCAAAATAATTGCAAACCTGTGTGCAAACTGATATAGAATCGCCACAACTAATTGATGGGTAGATGTAATTTAACTAAGATTTGCCTATGTTCCTTTTCCCGATATTCTCAGTCTATATTAATTCAATTAGGCTGGTACAGTCGATAATCAAACAAATTTGCCTAGTTGAGAAGAACGAGAATTTTAATTTTTGCAAACTGCTAACCGCTAATTGGACAACATAACTTTAAGGTCTACTTTGCATGCAGCAGGAACTAGGGACAGAGTTAAGAAGGGACAAAGGATAATCAAATGTAAGGTAGAGTTAGTTTAAGTAAAGTGATAAAAAGTTATATAAGAAGCAAATATTAATGTAACAAGGCTGCATTCTAGGATCTATTTATGAGTGATTATAATAGAGTAATTGACCCAATAGACATTAACAATGGTGCAGTCAACAAAAAAGATAAAGATAAAAAGCAAACGAGAGAGAGAGAGCGAGAGAGATTATAACAAAACTTCTGCCCTATCACAGAGCCTTTTCTTCAAGTCAGATAAAAGGCAGTGAATTCAAAGAACATTATAATACTAATTAATGACAGAAATCACTCAGCTGAAAATTCTACAAATAATTTTTACTTGTTTCATAGCCCTTTTCAATATGCTACAGGAAGATAATCACAAAAAATAGAATTAAAATGAAAGCACATGATATTATATACACTATCAACTGCAGGAGAATAACTATCTGGATTAATAGATATCAATGAATTAAATTAAAATGATAAATTTAAACAATTAGATTTTTTTATGAAATATGAATAGTGAATATTAGTGAATTAAATAACTTCACACAATTCAGAAAGCATAAAGCAATCATTTTTGTAAATGTTGGGATCACGAATACATGCCTCCCAGCTTTATTTGTACAGTCTTTCCAGAAGAAAATAGCCTCCAGAATTTTCTAGCTATGAAATATAGCTGAAAATTAACAAACAAATAATTTTTATGTGACTTTCATCATTAATTAGTGTTATAATCTCGTCTCAAATTCCTGATATGTATTCTCAGGGAACGTACAAGATATTATGATAGTACTACAAGAAGAACTTACATCATTACTAACTTCCTATCAATAATTTTCCTCCAAATCAATCCATTATCTGTCAACACTACAATATTATCAGATCTTATGTTTCTGTCTTCTAAGGCACTTTTTACTGTATCAATTCCACCTATATCTTGGTCTTCCTCTGGCTCTTTTTCTTGCCAACCTGGCAAACACTTGCTTTGCTAATTTTTCCTCTCCAATTCAACAACTTTTCACATTAACGATATTTTTTTCTTGACCACAGAAGCTATATGAATTGACTATTTGGGAAATGTTATTTAATGTATCTAAGAAAAAACTACAGGTATCCCTCGATGTTACTGCGTATATCAAAATCTCGTTAATCAAATCTAATAATCAATGGTAAAAATTACAATTCATCCATGATCGATTATTGTATTAATAATTCGTTTCATATGGTACTCTTTGGAAAGATAAAAAATGAATGCAAAGTAAATGTTTAATAAATACTTGTACCTACATTATTTACTGCAATTTTTTTTATCAAAAGAAGTTATCAAGAGTCGTTTGAACAGTATAACAAGCAAAATGACTCTTCAGACCTTGGAAAGCAAGCAATAAAACAAAGAAAAAACACTGCAAATATAATATATGATGATACAAATTAAATGGATATTGAATCCAACATTATTTCACAGCCGAATATAGAAACTAAAAGTGCCAAACATATAGAATAAAAGTTTCGGCAGATGCAAGCATAAGCAAACTCATGGACAACTCGTAGTAAAGATGGAGTAAGCTCCACATCACTTTCCTTAGTATTTTCCATAATGTGAAGCACATCTCCTAAAGGAGATGTATGATAAATAAGCTTTTGGATCTCTTTCAGTAATACATGATGGTTTATTTATTTTCAGTTACAATCTAGAAATTATTGAACAAAAAAAAAACATACTATACTGATATCGGTGGTCGCAGTATCTCTCAGATACAATTTACTGTCAAATATCACAAACCTTTACATAACATGTGTTAAACCAAACTGACAGCAAAAAAACAGTGTGGAATATCACTCGTAACATATGAATGCACAGCTACTCATGACCTCCAAGCTATACACTGAATTGTGTAAGAATATTTATATTAAACATTTTGCATGTATCTGTCAAATCAGCTGCAAGCTCCGCAGGGTTAAAGGCACGTTAATCAAAACTCTTACCACCTATATCAAGGGATTGCCATAATTAATTTCACCGTGTTAATCATATCCTGCGTTAAGCAAGGGATACCTGTATTTTAATACCAACTAGTTTCACCAACTAAAGCTGTTGGCATATTCAGGATACAGGTCTGATGATAGGAACTAAAGCTAACAAAACATGTTACAGACTAGACATTAACAGAATTCTAATTATAAATTACAAAACAACACTAAATGTGTGCAATACACGTGTGGCGCATACATGATTTTACTTGTTGTTTAGGAACGTTTTATAGTTGGTACTAAAGTTCATTTCTTGTGTGTTTCGAGATCTAATTAGGGTCTTCCAGATCTCAGACAAAATGAAACCTTGGTTCCTATTAAGATTTTCTACAGAACGGGCGACTGTTGTGGCTTCTTTAAAAATACGAGCGCAGTAATCCTCTTCTATGTAAGGAGTACAGCTTTTATCCCACTCAATGACATGGTTGGTTGTGGAGAAATGGGAAGATAAGCCCAATATATCTTGTATGTTGTTTTTGACATATCCGATGTATTCTCTCTGTCTTATCTCAAGGCTTCTTGAAGTTTGGCCGATGTAACTTAAACCGCACGAGCATGGTATATTATAAACTCCAGCATATTTAAAGAAAGGATGGAAGTCTTTTGGAGATCTTAAGAGTTGTCGAATTGTATCTTTAGGTTTAAAGGTCACTCTTATTCTATATGGTTTGAGGAGTTTAGCAACCTTGTTAGAGGCTGTCCCCACGTATGGAATGAGGAAGATTAGGGGTGTGAATAGATCGCATCAATGGCAATATCATATTAAAAGTGAGGATATTAGGAAAGAACTTCACATTATTTGCATCCATTGCAAACAATGTGAAGAGTTGATCAAGTATCTGAGAAAAAACTATTTTAATACCAACTAGTTTCACCAACTAAAGCTGTTGGCATCTTCAGGGTACAGGTCTGATGATAAGAACTAAAGCTAACAAAACATGTTACAGACTAGACATCAACAGAATTCTAATTATAAATTACAAAACAACACTAAATATGTGCAATACACGTGTGTGGCGCATACATGATTTCACAAATACAGGACGTTATTTATACTTCAGCTCCTCCCACCACATTTCTCAAAAACTCAGCATTGTACATATGCTAAAGAAGAGAGCTGGTAATATATTGAGTGTCTTCTTGTTGTGTTTGTGGTGGATCAGAGAACAGAATCTTGTTAACAAGTCTCTGGGTTTAGCCATTCAAGATGAGGTTGTTGGATATCAGTGTCAGTTCGTCTTGGAGATCTTTTTGGTCTGTTGTAATCCAGACAGCTCTCTTCTTTAGCATATGTACAATGCTGAGTTTTTGAGAAATGTGGTGGGAGGAGCTGAAGTGTGAAGCGAGGTGAAATGGACTTGGGGAGAACAAGGTAAAAGACAAGTGGAATCTGCAGACTATAAAAGACCGCTCACAGGCTATAAATGAATAGACAAGATAAGAAAACAATTATCCATAATTAACAACATATGACATCATAAACTATACAAAGAACTGAAAAACCACAGAAAGAATGAATGAGGACAGATGGACAAATATTGCTTGGAAATATAAACCAAAGGGACACCGATCAAGATGAAAACCCAGGAGGAGATGGAAGACTTTTTAAACCCTTGAAAATGTTACAGGCAAACATTTGCTTAATGTGGGAAGCCAAGAAGAAGAGTAGCTATGGCAAGGTCATCAGCATAGATAAAATTTCTAGTTCCTGGAAAGATGGGAAGATCATTGAATGATATAATCACGTAATCACAAGAAAGATATTTATTTAACCAAATATTTCGGTCTGGAAATAGCAGACCATCGTCGGTGGTATTACAAGAACAGTTTAAAAAATATACAAGCTAGAATACTAACAATAGATCATTGAAATTAGAACATGCCGTGTGATGTTATATCACTAAGTATGAAACGAAATATTTTGAAGTAGAAACATGATTGAATTTGCTATTAAAAAAAAAAAAAAAAAAAAAAAAAAAAAAAAAATTAATGAGTAATCTTGATTAGGCTTTCCCAGATTTTTGATATAGATATGCAGTCATTACGATTCAGGTTGGGATGATGGAGCAAGGCCTCCACGCTTTCCTTGAACAAACGTTCGAACCTATAACGCGATCTATGTAAGAGGCGCGTTTTGGACCAAAGGATGCTGTGGTCAGTTTCAATCCCGTGTTGAGCCAAACCAGACTTTTCAGGTTTATTGTGAAGAATGGATGATTGATGTTCTTGGATTCTTTTTTCAAGAGAACGTCCAGTCTGTCCAAAGTAAGAGAGATCACAGTTGCAAGGAATTTGATAAACTCCAGGAAGAGATAAAGTTGAGCGTTTGTCTTTAGGAGAAGGAAAATGAGAAGACAATTTGTTAATAGGAGAATACATAGCTGTTAAATCATATTTCTTCAAAATTCTTGCGATAGGTTCTGAAATACCGGAGATATAAGGAATAGGTACTCGACGTATTGAATCTTTGTTGTTTTGTGGAGGATTATAAGATGTAAGAAGACGTTGAATACTTTTTTCAGAAAAGCCATTGAGTTTCATGTGTTGCTGGATAGTAGAAAGTTCTTTCTGTAGATAATCAAAAGTAGAACAATTAGTTTTGGCTCTTTTGATGAGACATTTTATAATTCCTGTTTTATGACATGGATGATGGGCTGATTCTTTCAGAATATAACGACCTGTGAATGTTGGTTTCCTGTATACTGTAGTTGTAAGAATATTTGAAGATGATCGGATGAGGAGAACGTCTAAAAAAGATAACTGGTTGTTTTCTTCTAATTCCATAGTAAACTTTATGCGATGATGTAAGGAATTAATACTGTTTAAAAAGGAAGATAAAGTGTTTTTACTGTGAGGCCAAATAGCAAATATGTCATCTATATATCTTACCCAAAAAGATGGTAGAGGGAAACTAGATGTGAAGAGGACTTTTTCTAAATGTTCTAAATAAAAGTTGGCTAAAGCTGGAGAAAGAGGACTTCCCATGGCTGTTCCTTCTACTTGGCTATAAAATTTGTTTTGACATATGAAATAACCAGAATGTATAACGAAATCGAATAGTTTTATAATATCTTGAGGAAAGATGTCAGCAAGTAGTTTTAAAGTTTCCTTAAGAGGTACATTGGTGTATAAAGATTCTATATCAAAACTAACCATAAGATCTGTAGGTTGTAATGAGACATCTTTTAATTTTTCTAAGAAATCTGAGGAGTTTTTTAAAAAAGAACTCGAGTTGCCAATGTAAGATTTCAGTAATTTAGCTAGATATTTGGCTATACGGTAAGTAGGAGAATCAATGCAATCTACTATTGGACGAAGAGGATAGTCAATCTTATGGATTTTTGGAAGGCCATAGAATCTAGGAGGTCTTGCAAAATGAGTTTTAAGTCTTTCAATTGTGTCTTTATCCAAACTGATGACTTCATCAAGGAGAGAATTTAATTTCTTTAGTTGTCTGTTGGTTGGATTATAATCAATTTCTTGATATGTGGAGCGATCTCGAAGCAAAAGAGAAAGTTTTCTTCTGTAATTTACTGAGTCCATAACTACTGTTGCTTTTCCCTTGTCAGCTTTAGTGATAATGAGGTGATTATTTTTTCTCAAGGACTGTAAAGATTTCATTTCAGAAGGAGATATGTTAGAAGGAGGAAGTTTAGCCTTAAGTAGAGAAGAAGCGACTTCTAGGCGAAGAGCATTAGCTTTATCGCTGGTTAGATGATTAAGATTCCTTTCAATGTTAACTAGGAAATCTAGATATGGTATTTTATTTGGAACAATAGAAAAATCATGTCCTTTTGAAAGGATGAGGGTTTCGCTTTTAGTCAAAGGACGTCCGGATATATTTACAATCCAATTATCTGGAGTTATGAATGGCTTGGATTGTTTAGACGAAAGAGCCTCATATTTACGGTTAAGATGTTGACTTAGTTTATTATAAGCACGTTGAGTAGAACGTTTAGCTACATTTAGAACTATGTGAGAAAGATGTGGATCCAAATTTGTGGATATATAGGTGCGTAAATCAGAAGTCTGATGACTGTGAATAGCAAGATCACGTTTAGCAGCTTTAAGTTGATTACGGATTAGAGATAAACTTGTGTTCCGGTAAATATTATGAGCTCCAGGAGCTCATAATATTTATCATAATATTTGTTCTAATTTCAACGATCTATTGTTAGTATTCTAGCTTGTATATTTTTTAAACTGTTCTTGTAATACCACCGACGATGGTCTGCTATTTCCAGACCGAAATATTTGGTTAAATAAATATCTTTCTTGTGATTACGTGATTATATCATTCAGTCTTATGTCGCAAGTATCCTTAAAACAACAAATTCTTATCCTTCATGGGAAGATCATTGACGTAGATGTTAAAAAGTAATGGTGATAACACACTTCCCTGAGGGAGGCCATTTTTTGGGGGCTCTTCCAAAAAATGGCCTCCTTCAGGGAAGTGTGTGGCCAGCAGCTCTTCCAACCCCCCCCCCCAGGTCCACAAAAACATCTATTTTCTGAGAATGATTGGATCAGGAGGAGAAGGCAATAGTCTCTAGTTATTCTGTATATTTTATTTCTGAATGCGAGATGGTTTATGGTATCATATGCTGCAGTTACGTCTACAAAGAGTACTCCTGTGGCTAGTTTTTGCTCAAATCATTTTCTATATATTGAGTGAGGTTAAGAATTTGTGATGTACATGATTTGCCTGGTCTAAAACTAGCCTGCTCAGCAATAAGATGGGGTTGGATTAGGGGGTTGTAGCCTATTCAAAATTAATCGTTCACAGTTTAAAGAGGTTGCTGAGTAGTGATATAGGTCTGCAATTTTTTGCTTCGGTTGGAGTTTTCCCTGGTTACAGAAAGGCCACTTTAGCATGCCTCCAGATAGTTGGTATCCTTAGGGTTCTGAGGCAAGTGTTGTTTAGGTTTAATAACCACTCTTTAGTCCTGGATCCAAAATGTTTAATTTGTTCATTACAGATATCATCAAGGCCTGCAGATTTTCTAGGTTTTTTAATAGGTTTATGGCAAGCATTGAGTTCAGTGATGGTGAAATCTGAATTAATCATATTTTGTTCCTCACTTGGGGGGTTCTCAGTATCTTAATTTTTAGGTGCTTTTTTATGGAATTTTCCATTCAGCAGCAGCTGGTGAACAATTTCATTAGCTGTTACCTACGGATGCTCATATGGCTTAGTGAAATCCTTTCTAATTCTGTTGATAAAGTTCCATGCCTTTCTGCTACTATTGGTCATATCAAGGGCTTCTATTTCTTTTTTCTAGGAGAACGCCTTTTCTCTGCCATCTTGGAGCATAATTTTTCTCCTGCATGGATAGTCTCCTCTGAGAAGGGGTTGGTGTTGTAAAGTTGTAAGTAATTAGCATACTGAGCTTGTATGTCACTGGAAAGGCCTGGAATGTAGTTTGCATGGCATCCTAAGGGGGGGGGGGGATGTGTTTGGAGATTTTCCTCAGTATGCATTTTTATGAATTGGGGATACTCTCGAGGGTTTGGAGGGACTTGTTCTATGGAGCAGTCAAGATCTTCCATGAAACCCTTCCAGTTAGCTTTTTTGAAATTAAATCGTCATCTGTAAGGGACTGTGTTAAGCATAATAGCTGGGTTGAACTGAAGCATTATGGGCACATGTTGAGTATGTGGAATGGGATTTAAAACCCTTTTAACACAAATGTTGGATATTTTTGAGCTAACAAATATTGAGGTCAGGGTTATAGCCTGGCTTCCATCTGCCACTGTTGAAAGATGCATGGAGTTTTGGATAATGTATCAGGTTTAGAGAAAGGTTTTCAGCCCATTTTTGAACACGTTCTCCATCTTCATTGGACTTTGTGTAATCCCAGTTAATACTGTTTAAGTCGCCTAATACAACATTAGTCATGTATGCATTATTATTGAAGAGGATGTCAGGGAACGAAAAAACTTCTTCTGGCAGTTTATAAACTGAGATGATCAAGATATTTTTAGTGATTAAAATATTAGTACTAGATGATGTCTTCAAGTGACTGTTCACCAAATCTTTGATTAAGCACTCCACTCACTGAAGTAAGGAGGGGGTGTCCATAGTCAATGCTGATTGAAAAATAATTGCTCTTAACTTGTAGTGACCTCTCTGCAACACAGAGGTCATCTCCCATTTAATCTTCTGTGATATGGTATATTGAAATGGGTTTGACAGCCTTACCTGAACAAATGGCATCAAATGTAATTTTTATGTTCTTCAAGGCAAATTTACTCTATACAAAGTAGACTAAAGTGGTAAGGCAAATGAAAATTTTTAATACACCGTAAGATGTAAATAGATGAAGTTTGACACGAGGAGAATGGATGGAAGTTGCTAGTCAAATGTGGTTTAGCATGACATAAAGACAACATTTATAAACAACTTTGCATTATTTTGTGCTTCTCGTGTGGATTATACTATAAAGCAGCATTATGATTACAGATCATTAGCACAAATAAGTTATTTTCACAGGAGTTTTGTCACCTGTACTGTAGAGAGTGGAAATGGCAAAGTAAAATTAATAAAAATTTAATAAAATAAGAAAAGGTCTTTTAAAATGCTGATCAA
Source organism: Typopeltis vanoorti (assembly GCF_054136105.1). Taxonomy (NCBI): domain Eukaryota; kingdom Metazoa; phylum Arthropoda; class Arachnida; order Uropygi; family Thelyphonidae; genus Typopeltis; species Typopeltis vanoorti. Next base: position 44,554,675 of record NC_143549.1, on the reverse strand, counting down.
TTTATTCAATTATAAAATTTATGGCAAATGAAATGGAATAGAAAATTAGTATATAATACCATATTTTATATATCTAACATAAATCTATTTACCCATTTGTAGTTAAATGCGACTCATCTCCAGAGTCATGAGTAGAAAACAATGTAGGAGGATTACTTTCTTGACTGCGACTGCTTACAGAACTACCTGAACTATTTAAACTGGTATTACTACCTCGAACTGGTGAAGTTTCATCATCTATAAGAGTTAAAAAAAAAAAAAATAAAAATAAAAAAAAATCCTTCCTTATTTATACCAGCCATAAATCATTTGCTAATCTTGTCATTTTTGCAAATTTCTTAATATTTTTGGGATATCAATATTAATTTCTTTTTTTTTGGGGGGGGGGGGGGGGGGGGATAAATATAAAAAAAAATTCTCAGACCACAAAAGAAATAATATACTGTAAACAATTTTTTTCGCTAAGTGTAGATGTTTTCTAGTGTATAAGTATCATACAAATTATAACAATCTTCAACCCCAATAAAGGAAAAATATAGAAAATTTTTGCAACAATTAAGTTTTTAAATGTTGAACTAAGAATTAAAAGTTCAGTTCTCACTATGCCCTTCAATATAACCATCAAGAATAGTATAAATACACTGTACAAAAACAAGCCTCATATTTTGTTTTTCTTAATTTTTTTTCCTTTGCAAATCCATATTTCCAGTATATCGACTTCAAAAATACAAATCTTGCAAATAAAACTAGGCAAAAGGATTAAAAACATTTTCTTGAAAATAAAATCCTGAACTAAATACTCCATGCTGCATTCACTTCACAAAAACAAATGCTATCACCAGGTGAAATATCTTATTATATACAGTATGGTTAGATTGATTTTTGCCTCCCCATGTCATATGCTAATGTTAACATGACCGACATAAGCAGAGGAATTGATTGTGCAGATAAGTTTTCTGTTTCTTAAGGTCATAAGAAACCTATCACCTATGATTCACAAGTAATGGATTAATTCACTTCATCCCATAATAAATTACTACATCACCCAAATACAGAAATCCTCTAAATTAGTAGGCATTTTACATTTTTCAAAGGTTTTCCCTCCTTTGTAAATTCACTTTTAATCAATAAAACGGAGCAATATTTTGAATGTACTCTTAAATTTTCAAGAAAATTATTTTTGTCAGTATATTGCCAATTTCAAAATTTATACCACTTCATGAGCATCTTGAACTTCAGTTCACAAATTCAAGCAATTACAATACTTGGAATGTTAGTCATGTATGTTCAACAACATAAATACAGAAAATTTTGGTTTTCATTTTACTGTAAAATAATTCAGAATAATTAAAGGAATCTTATCATTATTATTTTGTCACCTCCAGAAAGTCCAAAGACTCATCGAGGGAGGGCATCCACTCTACAACTCTGCTTCCACCACTCACAATCCACCAACTGATCGCAACTACACCAACACCATCTACCGTCGACCACCACCACTAATATTTCCACAGACAATCACAAACATCCATGCCCACGGCAGGATTCGAACCTGCAGCTTCTTCACTTGCTAACACTATATAGATAACCACTTATCTATATTCAATATATGCAATTTCTGATTAATATCCAAAAATATTAAACACATTAAAAAAATTATAGAGACAACTACCATGTTAGAGCAAAACTTTAGTTTAATATAAACCAAAATGAACACTCGATGTTTTGACCTTCATAACAAGTTATCTAAAGCATACATATATATAATACAAAGAAACAAGCTGCACTACAATCTACATGGTCAGATAAAGTTACTGACCAACCATTACAACAATTATTGGCCTGACCTCTGGTGAAAAAAAAAAAAACCTTGACTACATCAAAGCTAGAGTCCTATTATTATTATCTATTAGGTTACAAATTTAAATTGGGCTGGAGAGCAACATTATATATAACTATGTAATTATACATATAAATTCCAACTGGTATGGAATAGTTTCCAATAAAAGCTGAAAATTGCTTCAAGTCCTAAAGTCAGGGTATGCTAGAAACTAAGTAGGCTGAATATGTGCCATCCAAATTCTTGGAATTTTTAAACCGTAATTATTGTTGAGATTAAGGTGGTTAATCAGATTCGCAGGCTTCTTTAAATTTTCGTTCATACCATGTTTTTGTATGATGTCAAGAGCAGGTACTTTTCCAATCAATTTATTGTATGTGTGTATATATATGTGCCATCCAAATTCTTGGAATTTTTAAACCGTAATTATTGTTGAGATTAAGGTGGTTAATCAGATTCGCAGGCTTCTTTAAATTTTCGTTCATACCATGTTTTTGTATGATGTCAAGAGCAGGTACTTTTCCAATCAATTTATTGTATGTGTGTATATATATATATATATATATATATATATATATATTAGGATAACCAAGCAATTTTATATGCTTGGTTATTTTAGCACCTAATCCCAAGTATGCAAACAATTAAGTTTGCGCCTGAAACAAAGTTCAAGTCTAAAGATGGTACAACACCAGGGCAACTCATTGTAAAGGTGGGTAAAGCTTTGATCACTATTCTTAGTATTTTCCCATAATGTAAAGCACATCTCACTAGAAGATGTATACTGCAATGCATTATGGGTGGGGTCACTACCCAGACCGGTTTCAACCTTTTTTGAGGTCTCCTCAGTGAGTAGCTAGACCCTAAATACCAAGGTTTTAGTAATACAAAGCCTTATCAACTTTACCTATATAAGTTGCAACAAGGTGTATTAAGTTTTAATAAAAATCTCTGGAGGAGATATTGATGGGAATAAATTTTTAACTTGGGTATATTGTATATTAGGATAACCAAGCAATTTTATATGCTTGGTTATTTTAGCACCTAATCCCAAGTATGCAAACAATTAAGTTTGCGCCTGAAACAAAGTTCAAGTCTAAAGATGGTACAACACCAGGGCAACTCATTGTAAAGGTGGGTAAAGCTTTGATCACTATTCTTAGTATTTTCCCATAATGTAAAGCACATCTCACTAGAAGATGTATACTGCAATGCATTATGGGTGGGGTCACTACCCAGACCGGTTTCAACCTTTTTTGAGGTCTCCTCAGTGAGTAGCTAGACCCTAAATACCCACATCTAGTGAGATGTGCTTTACATTATGGGAAAATACTAAGAATAGTGATCAAAGCTTTACCCACCTTTACAATGAGTTGCCCTGGTGTTGTACCATCTTTAGACTTGAACTTTGTTTCAGGCGCAAACTTAATTGTTTGCATACTTGGGATTAGGTGCTAAAATAACCAAGCATATAAAATTGCTTGGTTATCCTAATATACAATATACCCAAGTTAAAAATTTATTCCCATCAATATCTCCTCCAGAGATTTTTATTAAAACTTAATACACCTTGTTGCAACTTATATAGGTAAAGTTGATAAGGCTTTGTATTACTAAAACCTTGGTATTTAGGGTCTAGCTACTCACTGAGGAGACCTCAAAAAAGGTTGAAACCGGTCTGGGTAGTGACCCCACCCATAATGCATTGCAGTATACATCTTCTAGTGAGATGTGCTTTACATTATGGGAAAATACTAAGAATAGTGATCAAAGCTTTACCCACCTTTACAATGAGTTGCCCTGGTGTTGTACCATCTTTAGACTTGAACTTTGTTTCAGGCGCAAACTTAATTGTTTGCATACTTGGGATTAGGTGCTAAAATAACCAAGCATATAAAATTGCTTGGTTATCCTAATATACAATATACCCAAGTTAAAAATTTATTCCCATATATATATATATATATATATATGTACAATAAATATTGTGTTCAGAGCATGATCTGAGAGGCCTGCTTCACCAAAATTGTTATATTTAATGTGTCATTTGTGTTCTTTTTTTAGTATAGGGATTATACGTCTAGTTTCACCAATATTAGGTAAGTTACAGGTGCAGTAGATGCAATAAATTCCAGGATGTGCCAAAGGGAGGAGAGGATCCTTAGAGGAGTTGAATGTTTCTTTAATTTTATAGGTGGTTTAAAAGTGGCATTAAGATTATAATGTCGTAGGATCTACTGATTTTTTCTGATAACCCTTTAATGTATGGGATAGCTATGGTTTTACTGTAATCTATATTCTTTTTTGATGAAGTTTTATGAAGAACTTTATTAGTAGTCCTTTTTGTTATAGCCATTATTTATAAAATGTATTGCTATTAATCTTTAATTCTTGTTTAAGAGCTTGTTAGGAATTATGGACATGTTAACACAAGAATATTTTATATATTTGCCAAATATTTCAGTCTGAAAATAACAGCCTATCTTCAGTGGCTACATAGGAACAGTTTTTACCAAGGTGGAATACCAACAATTGATCATTCAAAAGTAGAAGAGCCGTGGTTTAATATTAAAATATTCTTATATACCTATACCGTGTGTTAACGTGTCTATAATTCCTAATTATAATGCCACAAGTGTCTCTCAAGAGTAAGAGCTTGTTCATTAGAGCAAATTGTTATAGCTCTGTTTTTAAGGGCGTTAATGACTCCAAATTTTATAAAGGGTGGTGATATGAGTTAGAACGTATATATATATTAGCCAGTATGTGTCAGTTTGAGTAAACCCTGCCTGAGGGAAGACGTGTGACCAGTGTATCAAGGAACGGGAGTGAGTTCTGATTTTCAATATGTTAATAGGAAGAGACTAAATGCCTCTTTCTATGTGGTATATAAAATCTAGTTTATTAACAGTTTTAGGTGCTACTGCGAAGTTAAACTGTTAATAAACTGGATTTTATATATATATCCATAGAAAGAGGCATTAAGTCTCTTCCTATTAATATAGCTGATAAAATTCGTTTAGAAACAGCATTGTTCTGAATAAAAAGAAAACCTTATATAGCAATCTTACAATAACAGAACTAGCAGCAATCAAGTCATTAAAAGCTAATCAAGATATAATTATAACAAAATCAGACAAAGGTAATGCCACTGTCATCCTTGACAGATCAACTTGCATCCATCAGATGAATCAACTAGTCTCCGATAACATCACCTATCAGCTTAAACTATAATCCAACTAATAGAATAAAGAAAAAAACTGAGAAATTACTTAAGTCCATCACTTCTTGGCCATCAAACACTGTTAAAAAAACTTTCACCCATTACACCTATTCTCCCAGAATACATGGTGTTCCTAAAGTACACAAACAAAACGTTCCACTTCGGCTGATAGTTGATGGAATAGACAGCCCTAATTATCACCTAGCCAAGAAATTAGCATCAACACTCAAGGAGTTGGTAGGTCATTCCCATCCTATATAAAGAACACACAATGCTTTATAAACAAAATTAAAAACATAACGCTCGGCAAAAATGATTTATTAGTCAGTTTTGGCATTTCTGCCCTTTTCACAAATGTCCCAATTAGTGACACAATTCTTCTCCTACAGAACAAATTTCCATCCGACATTACAGCCCTCTTTGTCTGCATACTACATTCCAGTTACATTGTGTGGCAAAATAAATTTTACTGCAAAAGGAAGGTACAGCTATGGGCTGTACCACTATCCCCCCCCCCCCCCCCACACACACACCCAATTCTAACTTTTGTATGGAAGCTTTTGAGCAAAGTGCTCTTGATTCCTTTACTCTAAAACCTACAGTGGGGCTTAGATACGTCGACAATGTTTTCATTATCAAGCCATACGGTCAACAAACTTTAAACATATTCCTTAGCCACCTGAACAAACAACATGAGAGCACGCAATTTACTATTGTATTCTAAAATCAGAACTCGCTCCCGTTCCTGGATACACTGGTCAAACATCTCTCAGGCAGTCTATCCTTCACAGTTTATTGCAAATCAATACATACTGGCCAATATATACATGCTAACTCATATCACCACCTTTTGCAAAAATTTGTTCATTAACACCCTTAAAAACAGGGCTATAATGATTTGCTCTAAGGAACAAGCTCTTAAAAAAGAATTAAAGATTATTAGCAATACATTTATAAATAATAGCTATAACAAAAATACTATTAATAAAGTTCTTCATAAAACTTCATTCAAAAAAGAATACAGATTACAGTAAAACCATAGCTATTCCATACATTAAAGGGTTATCAGAAAAAATCAATAGAATCCTACGCCATTATAATCTTAATGCCACTTTTAAACCACCTATAAAATTAAAAAAAAAACATATTCAACTCCTCTAAGGATCCTCTCCTCCCATTGGCACATCCTGGAGTTTATTGCATCTACTCCACCTGTAACTTACCTTATATTGGTGAAACTGGAAGTACAATCCCTATACGTAAAAAAGAACACAAAAGACACATTAAATATAACAATTTTGGTGAAGCAGGACTCTCAGATCATGCTCTGAACACCCTACACCAAATTGATTGGAAAAGTACCAGCTCTTTACTTCATACAAAAACCTGGTATGAATGAAAATTTAAAGAAGCCTGTGAATCTGATTAACCACCCTAATCTCAGCAATAATGATGGCTTAAAAATTCCAAGAATTTGGATGGCACATATTCAGCCTACTTAGTTTCCAGCATACCCTGACTTTAGGACAAAGCAATTTTCAGCTTTTATTTGAAACTATTCCATACCAGTTAGTTGGAATTTATATGTATACTTACATAGTTTATATATATATATATGTTAAAAATACCAAGCAATTTTAAACCTGGTTTTACTCCATTTCCGAAGTAAGCAAACAGACAAACAAGTCAAGTTTGCACCTGCAAGTGATGCAAGTCTAGCTGACCCTACAGGTAGTGCAAGACCAAGGCAACTCGTGGTAAAGGTGGCATAAGCTGTGATCACTAATCTTAATATTTACCCTTAATGCCAAAGCACATCTCCAAGGATGGGATGTATGATGTTTTGTATTAAAGGCAAGGGGCCACTACCCAGACCAGTTTCGACCTTTATTGAGGTCTCATCAGTGGGAGCCAGGCTAGAAATACCAAGATTTAGTAATACAGAGCTTATAAGTATTTTACTAGAACAAGTTACCATAAGGTGTTTTAACCTTATTAAATAAAAATCTCTGGAGGAGATATAAATGTAGAAAAGTATTTTACCTTGGGTATAATAAATGTTAAAAATACCAAGCAATTTTAAACCTGGTTTTACTCCATTTCCCAATAAGCAAACAGACAAACTTGGAGATGTGTTTTGGCATTAAGGGTAAATATTAAGATTAGTGATCAGAGAGTATGCCACCTTTACCACGAGTTGCCTTGGTCTTGCACTACCTGTAGGATCAGCTAGACTTGCATCACTTGCAGGCGCAAACTTGACTTGTTTGTCTGTTTGCTTACTTGGGAAATGGAGTAAAACCAGGTTTAAAATTGCTTGGTATTTTTAACATTTATTATACCCAAGGTAAAATTACTTTCTACATATATATATGTATATGAAAGAATGATCATTAACTCGGTTAACATACATATTTTTTAAAGTATTTTTTAAAGTAAAAAAGTTTTCATATAAAAACGTGACTAGTTTTGGCTTGTAATAGCCTTCATCAGGTGACATTATAAAAGAAAGAAAAAACACTAAAACACTGAAGCTTAAATAAACTATGAACATCATGAGAGTCTCTATACATAATTGACATTAAATCGTTGTGGTTGTATTTAAAGCTGTTCTTTCGTTTGTTATGAAAGTACGTGCTAGTAGCATCTCATCTAGTCGTGTTTTTATATTAAAATCCTCTTACTTGTAATCATGTACTGGCGTTCACGAGATGCTACTAGCACGTACTTTCCCAACAATACAACATACGAAAGAACAGCTTTAAATACAACAACAACGATTTAATGTCAATTATGTATAGAGACTCTCTATGATGTGCATAGTTTATTTAAGCTTCAGCGTTTTATTTTTTTTCCCTTTCTTTTATAATGTCACCTGATGAAGGCTGTTACAAGCCGAAACTAGTAGTGTTTTTATATTAAAACCTTTTTACTTAAACCTCAGTTCTAGTCATTTAATTCTTTTTTAAAAAAAAAAAAAAATATATATATATATATATATATATATATATATATATATATATATATATAAACATGTTGCTTTCCAGTCCACTTTAATTTTGTAAAATAATAGATAATAATAGGACTAACTTTGATGTAGTAAAAGTGTTTTCTTTTTCCCCACTAGAGGTCAGGCTAATAATTGCTGTAACGGTTGGCGAGTAACTTTAGCTATGTAGATTGTAATGCAGCTTGTTTCTTTGTATATATGTGTGTGTCCTCCAGATGATGACCTTGATATGAAGAATGAAACATCGAGTGTTCATTTTGGTTTATATTAAACTAAAGTTTTGCTCTAACATGCTAGTTGTCTCCATAATTTTTCATAATGTATTCTGATCACCATGTAAGCAGGAAGGAAAGGACAAAAATATTAAGAGATTCAAATGATATTTCTTGGTTTCCTATTGTTTTTGAAGTAATGGGACATTAGCACAATGAGAGATGTAATTGTTTTTTTCACTTGGTTACAAAGTAAATGATACTTGACTGGAATTTTATATATATATATATATATATATATATGTATGTGTGTTACCGCTAAAGTGCAGAAATCAGTTAATCTGCAGATTAGCTAGGTAATGTGCAGATTAACTAGGGTGATCCGTTAACGTGCCGAAAACTGTTCCATTTCTCAAATTACCTAGGTAATCTGCAAATTACCTAGATAATCTGCACATTACCTACTAGGCACTCGTTAAAGTGAAAATAAGATATTTGCTGGAACAGCAATTAAAAAACTATAATACAAAGAATCAAACGGTTTAAAATATTATTACAATTAAGGAAATGAATTTGCAAAACATATGATAAAATTATGTTTACTTATTAGTGCAATCTAAAGATTGGTGACACTTTGAATTACATAGCAATTGGTTTTTGCGACAAGCACACCTATTTGTGGTACATTTAGATTTACAGTCACGTTTTCTGAAACCCTGCCCAGTACCAAGGGATTGTTTTATTGCTGTTTGACGTAAAGATATTTCTACAGCAGGGACATCTTCTTTCGTTAAAAATCTCTCTTTGCAAACACTGAATTCAGATTTTGCATACAATTGTTTTAAAATACCCTTTTTAGTACCAAGTTTATAAAAGCCATCCTCTGTTTTACTAAGAACCACAGCTAAAATCGAGCGGGCATCAGATTTTGCTCTGTCTACTTCCGGTACTTTAATTCTCACAGTGACACCTTCATCAACATTTGGGTGCTTTGCATTAGAAACTGCTAACATTTTCTTTACTTGCTTTTCTAAACCTTTCTTGACTTCATCACGCTGTATTTTCTGATCCATATTCTTTTTACAGATGTTGCACAATACATTAATACCATACCCTTCCTCTTTAGGATCTATTTCACCACAAATTACGTGAACAAACATGTCACACGATTTACACTTGTGAGCACCTGATGCTGCTTTTGAGCAAACAATACAGACCATTTCTTGTACAGTCCTCTTCACAGACTGTACGAAACTGTGATGGCGATTCTGCTGAAGTTGAGGGTAACTCAGTGATGACTTCTTCAACATGCAGAGGTGATTCCTTGGAGGTGCAGGGTAACTGAATATTCTTCATAACTGTATCCTCAATCAACGGTATAGAAGGCAGTTTAAGATTACTATCGATAAATTCTTGTATTTCTATAGGTGATTCTGTAGAAGCAGGGGATAACGGAATGTCCTCTTGAGTAAGATTTGACTGTGATCACATATCACAGTTTCTTGTGAATCTTCTAATTTTTCAAGGTCTTCTTCAGTATTTATCGAATGTAATACACTTTGTGGTATAATAGAAGAAGACAATCCCACTTTTGCAGGACAACCGAACATGGCTTCATATGGACTTCTTTTAACTGCAGAATGATAGGCACGATTCTTCATGAATTGTACAAATCGTACGCCCTCACTCCACTTGTTAGTTTGGTTATCAGCCATCCAAGTAGTTAGCATGTTTTCAATGTCTTGATTCGCTCATTCTACACTTCCTTGACTTTGGCTGTGTCTAGGTTTGACATTAACCATTTTGATTTTTGGCCACAACTGTGTTACACATTCCAAGATTTTATTACAAAATTCGCGTCCGTTATCAGAATGCAAAATACTTGGAGCACCAAAAAGGAGAAAAATACCAAGCAAGTTATAGGCTACTTCATCCGCCTGTTTTGATGTGAGCGGCTTCAATACAACAAATTTTGTTAAGTGGTCTTTGTATACGAGAAGAAACTTACACTTTCCATCTGGTTGAGATTGGCAATCGATAAGATCCACCTGGCATCTGCAATTGAAATGCGATGAAATAATCGGCTTTACAACAATCCCTTTTTTCCCACATTTTTGTTTTTGTTGACAAGGTTCGCATAAATCCAAAAACATTTTATTTGGGCTTGGGTTATGTTTTTATTTAATAGTGTATTTAATTGCTTGATCATTCTGTCTCTTCCACCGTGGCCAATTGACAAATGAGTAGAATACAATATGTCAAACAATTCTTCGGCATGGACAAACTTTTTCACACTTTCTCACGCATCTGACAATGGCTCAATGAGTTTTTCACAGCCTTGTATAGTTAGCACATCATACCCTTGAATTATTCGATAATCTCGAGATGATTCTTTCTTCTTGGAAACTTTTATTCACTTTACATCGCGACGACAAGACACTGGCGAAACCAAACTAAAAGTGGAGGGGGGGAGGAGTAGGGAAAAGAAATGAGAGAAACAAACTTTTGAACTTTAACGATATGGAAGCCGTTAATGTGCACATTACCTAGGTAAAATGCAGAAAACTCCGCACGTTAACGGAGCAAATCAGTTAATCTGCAGATTAGCTAGGTAATGTGCACATTAACGGCTTTCGAGCTTTAGCGGTAACACACACACACACACACACATCAAATGCCTGATGTACCCTCAAGGGGTGTGTACAGGATATGATAGTACTCCATGAAAAACTTACATCATTACTAACTTCCTATCTATAATTTTCTTCCAAATCAATCTGTTACCTGTCAATACTCCAACATTATTAGATCATACTCTCTCTTCTAAGGCACTTTTTACTATATCAATCTTCCTATATCTTGGTCTTCCTGCCAAACTGGCAGAAAACACTTGTTTCGCTAATCTTTCCTCTCCATTCTGTTTAAGTGACCATACCACCTGAGATTAGCTCTGATAACACATTCCTGGATGCAAACAATGCCAAGTCCAATGTCAATTCTTTCCTAATATCCTCCTTTTAAATATGACATTGCAATCGATGCCATCTATTCAAGCCCCTAATCTTTCTCAGGACTCTCATATCTGTGGTCTAGTTTTTGGTCAAGTGTTTTATTTCTAACACATCTCTCAGATCGATAAGTTAAAACTGGTTTGAACACCATCTTGTATACAGCTAATTTTTTTTACTAATGTCTCTCTTATTCCATATAAATTTATTCAGATGACTTCCTACCATACTGGTTTTGTTGATTCTGTTGTCTATGAGGTCAAATAGAGAACACACCATCTACATATCTTAGCCAGATAGAAGGTTTTAGAGGGGGGAAGAGTCAATGGCTCGTTTTTCAAAATTTTCCATGTAATAATTGGCTAGAGGAGGTGAGAGGGGACCAATGGCAGTTCCCTCTATCTGTCTGTAGATTTTGTTCTTCCAAGAGAAATAACCAGAGTTGATGGCAAAGGAAAACAGCTCTAAGATATCAGAAGGAAAAAAGTTTTTTAAGAGTGTTAAGGTGTCAATTAGGAGAATATTTGTAAACAAAGAAGTCATGTCAAAGCTGACCAATATATCTGTATTATTTAAAGTAACATTTTCAATTAAGTTTTTAAAATGGGTGGAGTTTTTTTTTTACATAAGATGAAGTAAGACCAGTGGGGGGGGTCAAAGAGTTAGCTAGCTGCTTTGATAATTTGTAGCAAGGTGCATTGGTAGCATCTACTATAGGTCTTAGGGGAGAATTAGGTTTGTGGATTTTGGGTAAACCGTATATCCGGGGGTGGGGGGAAGATGAGAACAGAATGGTTTGAGTTTTTTTGTAATGTCAGGAGTCCAGGAAGAAACATTTTTAAGTAGGTTTCTTTTTAATTTTTTAACTTGAGTTTTTGTGGGATTGTGTTGCAGTGGTATGTAGGTAGTGCGATCACAGAGAATAATATCCATTTGCTAATTATATTCTGAGGCGTTGAGAACAACAGTGGCATTATCCTTATCAGTTCTGGTGATGACAATACTTTTTTCTTTCCATAACTTTTTGAGGGCAGAGAGTTGACTGGAAGATAAATTAACTTTAGGGGGTGAAGAACGGGAGAGAATGTTAGCTACATCAAGTCTGATGTTATTGGCTGTTTCTGGAGCTAAGTGACAGATTCCACGTTCGATGTTGTACATAACATCCAATACCGGAACTTCAATAGGTGCGACGGCAAAATTGTGTCCGAGGCTTAGGGCACTAATGGCATCTTCGCTAAGATGCATTAATGCTATCCTTAATGCATTAAGGGAAAGGTCACTACTCAAACCAGTTTCGATCTTTATTGAGGTCTTGTCAGTGGGAGGCAGATCCAGAAGTGGTGATACTAAGGAAGAAGCAATGATGGAGAGGTCATATTTACTTATACGAGTTGCCAAAAGGTGTACCATCTTATTATTAATTTACTCTGGATTTAGAGAAAGATGTTGGAAGTTTATTTTCCACTTGGTTAGACTATAATAAATTTAGTTTAATCCTTTATCAGTCTGGGTAGTGGCCCTTCCCTTAATGCATAGCTTTATACAGGGGTGTCCCAAAATTCATGCAAGAAGTAATTTTGATAGAAAACACAGGTTTTTAATTAAAAATTGTAATTTCTTATTGATTCATAAAGTATACAGTATAGGGTTATGCATGGAATAGCATATTGGGTAAATGGCCTCCACAGCTTTGCTGGCACATATGCATTCTTTTGTCGAAATTTCCATGACCGTTTTGCATTAAATGTGGTTGAATTTCGTTGATACAGTGCTCAATTTCCTCCTTCAAGGCATGGGTGGTCGTGGGCTTGTTGGCATAAACCTTAGACTTCAAAAAACCCCAAAGAAAAAAGTCCAACGGCATTAAGTCACATGATCTGGGCGGCCAATTCTGATAACCAAAACGGGAAATTACACGACCAGGAAATGACTCGTGCAGTAATTGTTTCTCGGGCTGTATGGCATGTGGCACCGTCTTGTTGAAACCACATGTCGTCCACATCCATATCTTGCAATTTAGGCACAAAAAACTGGATTATCATGTCGTGATAACGAGCACCATTAACTGTTATTGCCTTACCAGCCGCATTTTCGAAGAAGAATGGACCAATGATGCCTCCAGCCCAAAATCCACACCAAACAGTGACACGTTGTGGATGCATTTGTTTCTCAACAATCACTCGTGGATTTTCTGAACCCCAAATGCGACAATTTTGTTGATTAACGAAGCCATCAAGATGAAAATGAGCCTCATCGCTGAAGATGATTTTGTTCGAAAAATAAGCATCCACTTGTTCCATAATCCATTCAACGAACTCTCTTCGCTGTGTGTGGTCAGTAGGCTTCAGTTCTTGAGTTAATTGAACTTTGTAAGCATAAAGATGCATATCTTTCGTGAGAATACGCTGTAGAGAGCTTCTTGAAATGCCCAATTCAAGACCACAGTGCCGAATTGATGTTCCTGGACTCTCAGCAACACTCTCACGAACTGCTTCGATGTTTTCTGTTGAACGACTTGTTGAAGGACGGCCAGAGTGTATAAGATCACTAATTGATCCAGTTTCCTTGAATTTTTTAATTAATCTTTTCACAGTTGATGAAGTTAAATCACTATTCCGACCATATTTTGTACGAAAATTGCGAACTGTAGCTGCCAAACCTTCATTATTTTTAAAATATTGCTCAACAATGAAAATGTGTTGTTCTTTCGTGTAGCGCTCCATTTTTAATAACCCTGAACTGTCAGCTGTCATGCTGTCTTTTTTTTCTCGTTGGCAACACTTTACCGCACAAATGGTGCTAAATTTAAATCTTTTGTGAATTTTGGGACACCCTGTACATGTCCCCCAAGGAGATGTTCTTTGCATTATGGGAGATACTGAGACAAGGCATGATGAGAGCTTGGTCCACCTTTACTACAAGTTGCCTCAGTCCTAAACTACTTCAGATGCAAACTTTGTTTGCTACACTTGGGTAAAGGATTAAACTAAATTTATTATGTAAGCATTGTCTCCTACATAGTTTTACATAACAATTTTACAGGAATATTTTTCAACCTTCACTTAATTTATACTAGAGACTGTTTCTTAAGGTAATGATATTCTCATGTTAAATGTGTGTCAAAAGATTTTGAATTTCTAGAATTGCTGTGAACTTAAAATCATTACCCTAAGATGGGAGGGGAGGGGTTGCAATTCTCTAGAGGGAGAATTCACTGTTTTAAGTGAGCTGGTTGTTAAATCATCACACCCCTAGTCATTTGCTGCATTATAAATTAAAACAAATTAAAGATATTTATTTATCAATTTATTTAAAATAATAATAAACCTATTACATATATTACAAATGATTTAATGAAAAAAAAATAACTATTTTCTTAATATTAAGAAAATAGTTATTATTTTCTTAATACTAAGAAATATGCTGGCCGGTTGGCTGAGTGGTTAGTGTATCTGCTCTGCAACCAAAAGGCTGCAGGTTCGAATCCTGGCGTGGGCATGGATGTTTGTGATTGTCTGTGAACACAGTGGTGGTGGTCGGCGGTAAATGATGAAGGCAGTTGCGGTTAGTGGAGACAGAGTTGTAGAGCAGGTGCCCTCCCTTGATGAGTCTTTGGACTCCTTGGAGGTGTTATCTAATAATAATAATAATAATAATATTAAAAAAACAGTTTGGGGCTCACAGATCCTCTAAAAGGGAATAGGTGATCCCTAGTGGTCTGCAGACTACACTTTGAGAACTGCTCAGCCTTTCCAAACAGTCTTAGATTGTTTGGAAAGAGTGGGCTTAAATCCTAAGAGCATTTTTATAGGCTGAATGGAGACTCCTTTTACACTGCTTAGTGGAGGCATGAAGTGCCTTGAAAAAGTAATGTCTTTAGAACAGAGTTTACAGATGCCCCCCTCCATACAAATCCTTTGGCATAGGTACATAGCATTTTTTTGGGAGAAGAGGTAGATCCCCTTCCCAAGCTGTCTCCATCATTCATACATACACAATGATTCTTATCACAGTTTGTCCATCCCTAATTGCCAGCTAATCCCCAATCTGAAAGAAAAAAATTAGGTATAGTTTTAAACATAGTAGTGTTAATGCCATCATCTTGTTATAGTAGAACAAGCAAAAATGATTAAGTTATTTTAAACACAGGCGGCCAAGTATCATAAACTTGGCCATTAAGGTCAAGTTTATGATACTATGAACATTAGAACTTCGTGTTCATAGTATCATCAGTTAACAAAAATAAGGATATGGAAATAAGGAATAGTAGTGAAGCACGCAGCATTACCCAGATTATACATTACTGCATATGTCATTCTTATAATGCTATATTATAAACTGAAGTAAGATGAGCAATGGTCTTATCTTCAAATTACATATACAGGGTATTTCAAATTAAAGTATCCCTATTCAGAACAATCTATAGAGAGAACCAGTAGACAAAATATCCTCAAACTTAGTGGGTGCCCTAACCAGATTGACAATAAAAAAAAAAAAAATTAGTTGAAAAGTAACCGATACAGAAAATATAGCACTAAGCAGGGATAAAATTACATTTATGTGAACTGGATGGGATGGGATTGTGAAATGATTCGGAGTCAATGACAAATGAAGTTATTCAATGATGTCTATTTCACTAATCGCATAACAATGTGATACAAAAAACATATCACAGAGATGACATGCAACATGAGAGATCTGGATAATCAATGGATGTAACGGATGTATTGGCCTCTGTACAGGACCAATAGCTGATACTGCCATACAGCATAATGCAATTGATCTGTTGAAAGATTTCACACATGATGTGTGATTTTGTCTTTCGAATCTGCCAGACGAACTATGTCCCATTGCCAAAAGTCACAGTTGTTAAGGCCTGGTAACATAGTGGCCATTTCATAGAAAATGAGCAATTGATTACTATCTACTGTGAAATGTTGAAGCAATAATTGTTGAACTTCAGATGTTATTTGGGGGAAGCACTACATCTTGCACCAACACTGTTGTGTGTTCAGGCATCCTTTTAGCTGCAGATGCAGGATGATGAAACTGCCTAACAAGTCTCGATAACTCACCGTGACATTGCAGTATGCAGAATTCACTCTTTTTCACTCACAGTGCAATATTTCCCCTATCAGTCATGTTTTGAACAATTTTTTTCATTACAAAATCTCTTCCCTGTGATTTGGTTAGGGTACCACTGGTTCTCTCTACAGATTGCTTTGGATAGGAGTACTTTAATTTGAAACATGCTATATAAGTATTCTTTTCTTGAGAATCAAGCTCATGTCATGATCCATAATTGGTGATGTATTTAAGGGAAAACTCTTAATAGATAAAAACAGCATTCACAGAGTTCCCGATTTTCCTTTGTACTTCATGCACAGTTTCCAAAAATTAACTATGGATAATTTCAGATTATGATTAAGTGTGGAATGATATGAATTTTCAATTATTATTTTTAACCCATTATTTGTAACAAGAAATAATGCAGCTTAATTAACTGAAGTACCTATTACAGAACTATTAAAAACTGACTCACCATCATCCAAAACATCAGACATTTGCAAAGATTTACCCCCCCCCCCTCCCCCAACTGGCCAGGACATCTACAGGCATCCAGCTAAATCTGGATATGATTCTGCAACACCTATTGAATAATATGGATAAGAAGAGCAGTTCGGTCTCACTATTTATCCACCTCGGTCGGTAGGGATGTCAAATGCATTTTTTACCCACTGACTTAATTACTAGTTTCACAACTCTATTCCAAAGTTGCATTAGTAAATATTTTCTAACTAATTTTAATCAAATTTTAAATAAGCATATTATACATTGGTGTACAGTTAGAAAACTTTGTACCACGAAGCATAGAAGAGAAATACAATGGCTCAGAAGAAATTTCATTCTATAAACCGAACTCCTTTGAAATTGGCAAAATGAAGATACATGCCAATTAGGCATGTAGCTTTAAAGAATTAAAAAAAGTAATAAGTTACTTACCAAACATGACCCCATCCATCTGACAATCACTATTGCCACTTGTTCTGCGATTCTTACTAAAAATTAAGATTTATTAATGAATAAACTTGAAAATGAATGAAATGGGAAATTTAAACTAAAGAAATACACCTGACACACACATTTTTAAATACATGCACATTTTTCAAGGTTTTTTTTTTTTTTTTTTTTTAATTCAATGTGATATGAAGTCTTAAAAAAAAGTGGAATGTCCAAAAAACAGTAAATATATGCTGACAAGAGATAGAAAGAGTTCTAGTAGAGGAATAAAAGTGCCACTATCCTAACCTATCAACATTAATTAAAACACAAATTAGCAACATTCCTACATCTAATTTAACATATTTAGATGTAGGAATGCTACATGCTAAATATTTGAGAATTGTGTTTATTCATATTTCTTAGAAGCATAATTCATCACTAAGAAAATCAAAAAGATGTTCACTGTTAATTACACAACATTTTTCTGTAAGGGAGGGGGGAGGTTGATTTAAATGGATAGTTACTTTCCTTTAAGTAGATATGTCAAAATCAAATGAGCCTTCAGAGGTATTTCAATAAATTTTGATGATGTCCTTCAGCTGGAAAGACTTGGGTTTTGAATCTCATTAGGACGAAGCACCTTTATCTGGATTTTCCAAATGAAAGCAAGTTAGATAGATACATTTTTTTTTTCTTTGTTGTGGTTCCAGCCCATGAAAGGTTATTAGTAAACCACAAATAAAATGATGGTACAACATGAGAATTTCATGCTGGCTGAGGCATCATTTGTAGAGTGGGTGGGCTAAGGATTTTTTTGTTTTTTCATTTTTACCAATTCTAAATTTTTTTGTAATTTTTTATTTTATTTTAATTATTTTTACATAGTCTGGAAGCTGTGCTCTAAAGACCAAACATGGAATTTTTTTCAACTTCAGGTCTCCAATAATTGGGGTAATGATCTTAACACTGGATGATGAAATTCATCTCCCAAAGACAATCAGAAACATCCATGCCCATTGCAGGATTCAAGCCCATGACCTACTGGTTGGAAAGCAAGTAGATTAACCACTCAGCCAAATAGACCCACAAATATGGAAGTGAAATGGTTTTCCCTCTTACAGAAACTTGGGTTTTTCATCCTGCAAAACAGGTAAACTAGTAAAGAGGAACACACAACTGATGGCCTTACACCATGCAGATAGTAGCAGCTGTCATATCAGAGCACTGATTACATTTCAAATAAGTCAACTTACTTGGTTAGTTGCCAAAAGGTGTGGCAACTCATATAGGTAAATATGACTTCTCCATTACTTCCACCACCTCTGAGTCTGGCTCCCACTGACGAGACCTCAATAAAGGTCAAAACCCGGTCTGGGTAGTGGCCCTATGCTTAATGCATAGCATTATACATGTTCACAAGGAGATATGCTTTGCATTATGGAAGATACTAAGACAAGTGATGAGAGCTTAGTCTACCTTTACCATGAGTTGCCTCAGTCCTGAAGATACTTCAGGTGCAAACTTTATTTGCTTATACTTGGATAAAGGATTACACTAAATTTATTATAGTCTAACCAAGTGGGAAAAAACTTCCAACATCTTTCTCTAAATCCAGAGTAATTTAATAATAAGGTGAGACACTGTTTGGCAACTCGTATAGGTAAATATGACTTCTCCATTACTTCCACCTCGAGGTCTGGCTCCCACTGACAAGACCTCAATAAAGGTCGAAGCTGGTCTGGGTAGTGGCCCTTCCCTTAATGTATAGCATTATACATGTCTGCAAGGAGATTAAACTAAATTTATTATAGTCTAACCAAGTGGGGAAAAAACTTTCAACAACAATAACATAGTTAATAAGATTTTTCTTTTCTTATTCCTTGCCTCTTCTCTCCATGTGAGTTTATACACATTTTTATGTTGAAACATTGTGTTATTAATAACTACTCCATGTCCTGAGCAGAAATCCCAGGTATTTGCCATTATTAGCTTTGCTTTTTTCTCCAATTTTTCCAAAAATATTTTTGCATGCCTGACAATCATTTCCTACTCTGCTATTTAGATCCCCAACAATGACCAACTTATCCTTTCTCATTGTGTCAGTTGCTTTCTCTAAAGCCTGAAAAAATTCCTCCACTTCTACCTTAGTAGATGTGGGACCATAGGCACAAATAAGTCTCATTGTCCAGTTCCCCATTCTGATATTTTCCCACATTACTGTACTTGCTATTGTCTACCATTCATGCTATTCCTTTTCCCTGATTGTAACTGCCTGAAAATAACCTTTTGTATTCATTGCTTAGAAAGATTTCGCCAGTTTTTGTCTTTTTTGTTTTAGTCACCCTTATTATGTCGATCTGATACTTATTCAATTCCTCAGCCAGCTCCATTTCTTTGCCATTCTGGCTTCTTATGTTGACAGCACTGATCTTGAACTCTGATGATGTTGGGTTGGGACATGTTCTGGGATTTGTTCCAGTAGCTGATTTTTTGCTGTCCTTCCTGATTCCCTGGCAAAAACAACAGGGGGGGGGAGGCTTGTTTTACTGGCCGATGCCTCAGCCAGCATGAAATTCTCACATTGTACCATCATTTTATTTGTGGTTTAAGCCAATAAGAATACAATTTGGTCAGCTAAATCCCAAATTGTCAGCCCATCGTTGTTCGTTCAGTATTATCCAGATAGATACCTAACAGGGTGCATCGCAAGATGGTGAAGAATTGGACATTAGGTCAGAAGGCCTGGTCTGTTCTCTGTGTTCCTTTAAAGGCTATGTGGAAGTCTCTTCTCAGTTATACAGCTTTGACCCCTTCATTATACATTCATAAAGATTTATTATTTTTTTTAATCACATTTAACATACTGGTTTATATAGGAGGCCTGTGTAGCTCAGTGGAAATGGTACTTGCATCCTCTGCACTAGGCCTCACAAAGATAGACTGAAGTTCAAGTCTAGTCGATGAATGAAGGATTTTCTATTTCTATGCCTAGATTCAGATTCAACTGGTTCCTGAGTTAGTCAATCTTTGGAACAGGCAAGTGGGTTTTAATCTCCCAGAAACTCAGGTTTTTCATCCTGCAAACTCAAGAAAATCAACAGTAGAACAGACATTTCAGACAAAACATATCCTGTTAAGGTTAGTTACCAAGTGATGGCAGCATTTGTTTGCCTGTCTTTTCATAGGTTGCTGTTTATAGTGGGTCTTGGGCCAGCTATCTCTGATTGGCTACCGATGGAGATTGAACTGCCCATCCAGTCTCCAAAAGCTAGAGAGGGTTAAAGGGCCTTGTCTACTACCACCTATAAGGAAATAAAAGGTGTTAGCTGATTTTTTTTTTTTTTTCCAGAAAATTGCTGGTATCATACAGCCCTCCTTTAATATAGCAATTGCCTTTTTCTTACTTGATTTTATAATTAAACCATGATGAAAACAAAGTGCAGTGAACCTTGATGAAAATATTAATAATACATAATACATTGGTATAGGAAATTATAGGATGCAATTAGAAAAATATTGACTAAAGAGTCCTTTTTTTTGGGGGGGGGGGGGTATGATTACTAAAGGAAGATTGAGAAACTGATTTATAAGGAAAATAATATCTATCAGATACCTTGTGATTAAGATTTTTGGACATATGAGACAACCAGGAATGACTGTAGATGTTTGCCATTGAAAATTACATGACCTGCAAGCAACATTGTGAACTAATGCAACCTAGAGTTAGTAGAGAATGCAATCAACTTATACATACAGGATTTTCTGGTAGAAGACAAGTCTTACATAGATGCAGATTTCTTATGAAGATGACAAAGAAACTCTTGAAAAACATTCATGATTCAGATTTAAAAAGACAGATGAGCAATGGTGTTCTCATTACGAGATTTAACATTACTTTATACTCATCACTGTTAATTGGGTTTCTATTCACATACTTCTGTCACTTGGCCTTTGTTATAATTAGGACTATGCTGCTCTACAACTCCTGACCACACTTTTTCCTTATTGAGCAAAAATTCTGCAGATAAATTTCTTTATCTGGTAAACCAATATAGTCACAGATGTCAAAATTAATTGAAAATTTTGAAAAAATTTAATGGAAAATGTTTTGCTAACAGATTGCTTACATTGATCACAGTATTATTATTTAAGTTTTTAAAACAATCAGTAATACTGAAGACTGAAAGTATCCACAACTGATTAAGAACTCAATTTTAAACTGGTCTAGATTCAGAATAGAATATCTTAATGTCCTCATAACAACAGCTTGGCAGGAATGTGTTAAAATTAATATCCTATTAAAATTGATTATAAATTAATTTTAAAAACTTACATGTGAATGACGGAGAACTCTTCAGAAGCAAGATGTTTCAGCATATAGAAGCAGAAATACATTATCTGGGAAAAACACACAAAACACTCAGTAAGGATCATGTTTAAGTAGCAATTCATAGACAGTGATTATTTATAAGTGAGTGAATGAATGAGTGAGTTCTATTGACATAGTGACAGAGACAGTGATCCAATTATAAAATCTTAGAGCATCACTTCCTCATAAATGGCAAGCAATAATGTTCTCCATTTTAATTATGATTTTTTTTAAACTTAATATAATGCTATGTCATTTCATTATCTAATCAAATTGAATTTCATTTCAGAATCACTTAATTTTATTGGGTCTTATTGTAATCTTATTTTATTTAACTCTCACTAGGTGGCATCAGTAGATGGCTAAGTTCTGCAAATGGGATTAATATTCTCCATTTTAGCTTCACCTTGTGATAATGCTGAAGCACTGATGATGAACAGTTAGTTTCTGGTTGAAATATTTGCAGTAATAAAATTACTATATTCTTGTGAATACATGCGTATAATAATGCACAAGTTCCACTATGGATTCATAGAGAAACATTATGTAGTAGTAAAAATAATAATAATGTTTGATTAGAATAAGACTCTCCCATATTTTCGACAGGGAAAAGCAGTCAGTCATTCCAAGTGGAGTAAGGCTTTGGTACACACACCTTGAACATTCAAATTTATGGTGGTTATGATGGAGTAGATGTATTTCAGACCAAAGGATATTATGGTTGTATCAATCCATGTTGTACTAAGCCAGATTTCTCAGATTTTTTTAATTATTGGCAAGACAAGAAGGTGTTCTTGCAGTCTTTACTGCGCCGAACGTCCGATTTGTCCAAAGTAGGAAAGGATAGTCATACAGAACTTGGTGGATGCCAAGATTGGGGGGGGGGGGGTCATTTATTTTTAGAAAATGGAACCACGATGATAGTTTGTTGAAAGGAACAAACATAGCCACTAGATTATATTTTTCCATGGTTCTTGAGATCAGAACTGAGATGCTAGAAATGTATGGGATATGAACCTTTTGTACTGTTTCATTGTTGTTTTGAGCTAAGCAATAAGAATCAAAAATATGTTGTTTAGTCCATTATGAAAATTGTTCAATGCATATAGCATTTCCTGTAACACCTGTCTCTTCAGAAGGATGGTAAGCAGATTACTGTTCATTAGCATTCAGTAAAGTTTTAAATAAACAGAAGTAAATAATGCTTCAACCTCTGTCAGACTTATTTCTATATTAATCTCACATTTATATTCATTCTTGCTCGTTTCACTTTTTATTTTTTTAAATAGATCTATAAGATAATTTTGCCATAGTATCCTAATCTTTTTTCCAATTGTCACAAGATTTCTATATTTATTAAAATACTGTTTCTCATTCCATTTTCTATTGTGTAAATTCAACTCCGATTTTTATCTTTTTTTCAGCAGATTAAAGAATTTGAAGAATTAGAACTTATATTCAGGAAGATATATGGGTGTTATCTTTATCTCAGACAAAAGAATTATGGGCACTTTTCTGAATAATTGAGTAGCTTTAAGTCTTTTTCAGTGTTGTGTCTGGTACTGGTTAATTGCAGAGAAATATATATACAGATTGTGAAGTTAAATTGTTCATATTTGGTCTAATGCATTAAAACTAAGAACTTTTATTGTTAAAAGACCATAAGATTTAACAATTACAAATACAAAGCACCAACAAGTTTCACTAGCCACTGTCTAGCATTTTCAAGGCTGTACTGGTGTGAAAACCAATGCATCAAGTAACATGAAAACATACTTTAGTAACTGCTAGGCCATTGCATTTGATAATTCATGTTTGATGGCATGCATGCATTCGAATGCTTCAGTCAGAATCCGGTACATGACCACGTGTTGTGTAGTTTTTTGCATATTGTAGTTCTGTTGAGCTGAGAGAATTGATGAGATATTTCCATATGTCTTTAAAAACTTAGTAACTTATTTACAAAGTGATTTAGTAACTTAGCAAAAAAAAAAAGCTAAGTTACTAAATCACCTTACATTTCTGAAGAGATGTAGAGATTTTTCTGTCATCCCGAAGTTCTTAGTAGTAAAAGGACATATCCAATCTGCAACAGCCAAAAGAATATACTACAAGACTTCGTTAGCATTAATCAGAGAAAGGATACAACATACCAGGTATGAGCTTAACATCATTGACGTGAAGTGAAGAGAACAGTTTGATGAAATATCTATCAGTTTAGACTACATGACTTGGAATAACACTGACCACTTATTACATCGTAGCTATGAAAAAACTTTCAGAGTGAGTAAAATCACACAAATTAAAAAATTTGAGATACTGTATAAGAACAAATTCCAGTCGCACCACAGTCTCCCTAAGAATAAAGTGATTTTCAACTTATCAGATTACAGGCTTTCTAATCTTGAATCAGAAATCCTTAAAAGGGGTTTTAACTTTGCTATCACCTCAAATTTTATTCTTAAAATGGATTTCATATGTGGGATAAGAAAAAGGTTTTTATCATCTTCCAGAGGGTACAGCAACAAAACTGTATAAGAACAAATTCCAGTCGCACCACAGTCTCCCTAAGAATAAAGTGATTTTCAACTTATCAGATTACAGGCTTTCTAATCTTGAATCAGAAATCCTTAAAAAGGGTTTTAACTTTGCTATCACCTCAAATTTTATTCTTAAAATGGATTTCATATGTGGGATAAGAAAAAGGTTTTTATCATCTTCCAGAGGGTACAGCAAATAATATCAGATTCAATAGTACGATTATTCTTGCCTCAGCAAAACCACCAATATCTAATACTACTCCATATGATAAGAAAGCAATCCGCAATTTACTTAACAACAAAGACATTATAATAACCAAAGTGGACAAAGGAAATTCAACATTCTCAACTCGAAAGATTAATTTAATAAGATTAACTTGTTACTAGCAGACAGTTCCACTTACCAAGTCTTAAATAGAAATCCCATCATGAGTAATCATCTGGAGACTAACGCTCTTATCCGCAATATGACTGGTTGGTTGGATGAACTGAAAAAACAACTTAAATCCTTACATCCTATTACTCCACGCCTTTATGGGACACTGAAGATTCATAAAGAAAACGTATCACTTCGTCCAATAGTTGATGGAAGATCCTCACCTACGTACTTACTAGCAAAGCATCTGGCAAATTTAATGAAAGGAAAAATTAGACAAACGGAGACCTACATTAAAAACTCTCGACAATTTGTGGAAAAAATCAAGAGTATCAAAATATCACAAACTGACATTATGGCTAGTCTAGATGTAGTGTCCTTATTCACTAATGTACCAGTCGTAGAGGTGGTCAACATTATAAAAGATCTCTTCCCTCAGGACATCACCCAGTTGTTTCATCATTGCCTGAAATCAAATTTCTTCAAAGTAAATAACATAGTATACAAACAATCAGAAGGTCTAGCCATGGGTAGTCCCCCTGTCACCACCATGCACAGACCTATTTATGGAAAAATTTGAAAAGGATATTTTTTTCACCATTTCACCTAAACCATCGATTTGGTGGAGATATGTCGAAGTGTTCATCATCTGGAAGGATACCATGGAAAACCTTCATGTTTCTTAATAAAATCAACTCATTACATAATAAGATCATATTCACTATGGAACTGGAGAAGAACAAAGAACTACCCTTTCTTGACATACTGGTGAGGAGAGAAGATAACAATGTCCAACTGTCCATTTACAAGAAACCCACAGGTACAGGTATATATATACATTATTTGTCTAACCATCATAGTTCACAAAAATACAGCATCATTCATATGCTCCGTAATAGAGCCTTAAGGTCTATTTCGAAAGAAGTAGATATACAGAGAGAACTGTCACTAATAGCTAACACTATCTCTGAATGGATATCCTTCTAACATTTTAAACAAATTGCTTTTTAAAGACAACCTCCAACAACGTGGAACGGAGTCCCAATATGTGTCCACAGCTGTCATTCCATATATTAATTCAGTATCCACAAAATTGGCAAGAATGTTAAAAGCTCATAACATCAGAGTAGTTTTTAAACCAACTACCACGATCAGACAAGTCTTAAAATCACCCAAAGATGAGGTACCTTTCTTAAAATTTCCTGGAATATACGAAATTCTATGCACGTCTGGCCTTTCTTACATTGGACAGACCTCTAGAAGTTTTGAAATAAGACAGAAGGAACATGTGGGGGAGTCGATCACAATAGAATCATCACATCTGCTTTAGCTCATCATTTCTCAACATCAAATCACCTTATAGATTGGAAAAACAGTTCTATGCCTTACATCGAGAATGACTACAGACACAGAACTTTCAAAGAAGCAGCAGTGGTGCTACGCACAGGCAATAATTTAAATAGAAATCAAGGTGCTATTCTTAAAGACATATGGAAATATCTCATCAATTCTCTCAGCTTAACAGAACTACAATATGCGAAAAACTACACAACACGGTCATGTACCGGATTCTGACTGAAGCATTCGAACGCATGCAAGCCATCAAACACGAATTATCAAATGCAACGGCCTAGCAGTTACTAAAGTGTATGTTTTCATATAACTTGATGCATTTGTTTTCACACCAGTACAGCCTTGAAAATGCTAGACAGTGGCTAGTGAAACTTGTTGGCTCTTTGTATTTGTAATCATTAAATCTTATGGTCTTTTAACAATAAAAGTTCTTAGTTTTATATATACAGATTATTAAAATCATTTCATTCTTAATTTGTGTCTTAGTATACATTGTTCATCATACTGTATTTTTCTTTTGGCAGCACTGCCTTCTCAGGAAAAAATAAATACAAAAATTGTTTTCTGTAGTGAAAGGCAATAATCTACCTCAATTTTCCTTTTATTTTCAAATAAATGAAAACAGAAATAATTACCTCTTCTCCTTTATTGAGTCTATCAGCCAAACTGTGCCTGTGGAGAAAAAAGGTAAAAGAATATATAATATTTGTAGTAATGCAAATGTATCTTATTCTTAAAAAGAAATGAAAAATCTGCAGGAAGGCTGGAAAATAATTTGCCAATCTTTCAGCAAAACTACAGGTGATAATT
Source organism: Typopeltis vanoorti (assembly GCF_054136105.1). NCBI lineage: Eukaryota > Metazoa > Arthropoda > Arachnida > Uropygi > Thelyphonidae > Typopeltis > Typopeltis vanoorti. The sequence goes on along the minus strand of NC_143549.1, from coordinate 44,527,928 downwards.
TACAAGTGAAACCTGATATATGAAAATGGATTTACTAAAGCATTTTTAAAAGAACTTAACATAGTATATTTTACATTCTTAGTGGACAGTAAAAAAAGACCAATCTAAATTATATACACAATCCTGAATATAATTTCTTGGCATCTTTAATTTATAAAGAAGTGAAAAAACTTGTGTATATGGGAAATATGGCTTTTGCATTACTTCAACTTTAGCATCGTGTAAAGAAAGGCTGATACGTGCTTAAAAACTATCAAAATCAATATCAGTAGCAGACAAAAACTGCAGTCGTTAAACAGATGCTCTGAAAAATGACCAAAGCTCTACACACAGACTGTAAACCTCTCCCACCAATCCATGGTGAACATGGTCTGGTTTAGCATAATGTAGATAAAGTTGAAGCCTTTGCCAACAGTCTAGAGAAGCTGTATAGTCCAAACTACATCCATGCAGATTTAGACTCATCAGTAGATATACATCCAGGAATGCTGTTTGCTAAAATGAACAAAGAAATAAACCCCATACAACTGACATCACCTGCTGAGGTATGGGAAATCTTCACCAAACTTAATAGGAAAGCACCAGGCCCAGACAGGATTTCTAACAAAATTAAATGCCTGCCACAATGCGATAATGCACATTGCTGCTATTATTAATGCAATATTAAAATTTCACTACTTTCCTACATGATGGAAAGTAGATGTAATCTTAATCCCAAAACCAGGAAAGCAGCACACCTTTCCCAAATCTATCAGCCAATTAGCTTACTTTCCTCCCTAGAAAAAATAGCTGAGATGATAATACTAATAAGAGTGCAGAAAGTCACTGAAGAATTAAATCTCATCCCAGATGAGCAATTTGGATTCCTGGAGAACAGCTCCACAGAACAAGTTCTCAGAATTGTGGAATACATCAGTGTAGGGGTTCAAATGGAAGCAGCACACAGGGGCAATCTTCCTGGATATTGCCAAAGCATTCAATAAAATATGACATGAAAGGCTTCTTTTCAAACTCCTGCAGACCAAATTTCCACTAGGACTGGTCAAACTTACCACATCATATACTTCAGTGATTGCAAACTCCAAATGAAGCTAAGGGAATTATATCATCTGAACTCAACATCACTGCAAGCATCCTCCAGGGCTCCCTACTATCACTTCTACTTTTTGCCATCTGTGTGGCTGACATCTCACACACCACAATGACCTATATGCAGATGATTCTGAAATAATGGTCTGCTTCTTACAACCCAGAGTGGCAACCGAAAAACAGCAAAATGCAGTCTCAGTACTAGAACAATGGTTTAAAAAATAGCAAAATCGATGTTAATGCAGACAACAGTAATGAAGTGCTATTCACAAGAAGACAAGTGTCCCTGGAGGGCAAAGTTTGCCCCCCCCCCCCAATTCCATTGCAACCAGTAGCCAAATACTTAGGAATACAACTAAATAAAGGGCTTCACTTTACAACTCATGTCAATCATATCTGCTCCAAAGCAAATAGGGATGGGACAGTTACACCAGTTACTGAATTCTCAGAGCTAAGAACAGAATTCTGCTATACAAGACACTGATCAAGCCAGTCCTGATGTAAGGCTCACCCATGTGGAGTCACAAATGGAATTTCAAACATTAGCAAACTATAGACAATCCAAAACAGGACATTGTTTTGGGACACTGTTTACAAACAATATCCCAAACCCATACTGAACAGGTAATTTTTCTAAAAAATTACCTGCCAGAAGCACAAAATGAGAGAGCCAAATGCTTAATAATATTCCTAGCCCATTATAGTTTACCACATAGCAGTACACTAAAACAAATATCTCAGGACAAACATACTGAACAAGTTTTTAAAGGAAAAAAACACTGATGGTCAGTAACCCACAATGTGCAAGCCAAGTGCTCAATAATATTCTTCCTTAATCTAGAAATTTCATTGCAAATCCAACCAAGGTAAAGGATCACACGTCCAATCAATTCATCTTGCCAGAACAGTTACCTTTGGTATCTCTTCTGGGTCTTGCTCCCAATGATTAGATCTCAATAAAGGTAGCAACTGGTCTTGGTAGTGGCCTTTCCCATAATGCATAGCATTATACACATCCAAAATGATGTGCGTGCTTTGCATTACGGATATTAAGGCAATTAATGTGAAGTCACTAGCCTCTATATACAGTAGCCTAGTCATGAAGTTACTTCATGACTATGCTACTTGTGTATGTAGGCTAGGTTACTTCATACCAACTTCTTTTGCTTACTTGGATAAAGGATTAAGCAAACAAAGTTTGCTTAATCCTTTAACTTGAATTCCTTGTTCTAGTAACTGAAACAAGTTACTGATGCACAGAAGAAAAAGGGTAAGTGAGAGGACAGAACTTTGTGGGACTTCAGCATTAATTGCATAATTAGAAGATGGAGAACCATCCATCATCATGCAATGTGCATCCAGTGAGAAACCACAAACCCAGTTGCAGAAGTCATGGGACAGACTAAATGATGAAAACAGACCAGATAGAAAGCCTTGAGATATCTAGTGCAAAAACTTGAGATTCACCAGACATCCATGGTGCTTTATTCAGAGGTAGGCAACATATTGAGCAGATCTGTTAAACTGAACAGCACTGGAAGAATCTATACTGGCGGTCATTTATTAGTTGAATATTTTCCAGATAGCGTAGGAGTTGGTTGTTGATCTGATCGCTTCATCGTGAAAGGTCAGAGAAGGCACTGAGTGTTTGGAATGGTTGGGAAACATTTACCAAAATCATCTCTGCAGGCATTTAAAGAAAAGGTATGATGTAAGTTTCCTGCTTTTTAGCTCTTTAGAAATCAATTTTTGATACATCAATGATTTTCTTGTAGCGTTTTTTGCTTTGATGCAAGCAGTGAGACAAGGTAACCAGTTCTTGATAGCCAGTTGTAGTATGCTTGGTTCTTCATTTGTACAGTCTTGACAACACACCTTTTGGAGAACCATGCAGAAGCACATAATAGATGTAAAACAACTCACCAAATCCATCTAACTTCATAAATACCAATAGCAGAATACTTACCTCTTATACAAACTGAAGTTGTGCCTTCTTGTCTCACACAAAAACCATCAGATAGAACTTCTGCTCAGCTACGATTCCACCTCTCTCACTCTCCCATTCAGATGGCACCATTGTTATAGCACCCAAAGAAAAAGCTGATCTCCTGGCATCTCTTTTTCCTCTGACTCCTGCATAGATGATGAAAGTAAATCACCTCCTCCCATACCAGCAACTGAGCACCTGTGGTCTTTTGTCAAAAAGATATAAGAACATTAGACAATCTGAACACTATGAAATCATCTGGTTCAAATGGCATCTCTTCTGTTGTATTCAAATATTGTGCTCCAGAGCTAACAGGTATCATCTCTTCAATCTTCTATACTGAAGCTAAAACTTATTCCATCTCATGGAAACAAGCATACATCCAAACCATTCTAAATAAGACAAAAGCCTATCAACCAACCACAATCATCTCAATTCTCTCCAAAATAACAGAGGAAGTTACTAGAAGCTCACCAGTTAATCAGAAACCACCAGTATGGATTCCATCAACTGAGATCCATGGCTGATCTCATAACCGACATCACCCACCACTGGACATGTGCCATAGAAAAGGTATGGAGAAAAATGTGCTATCGCCCTTGACATTTCCAGTGCTTTTGATTGTGTTTGGCATCAAAGCCTCCTTTACAAACTGCCTTTCTATGGTCTACCATCACTCTAACTAAATGGATAGCCAGTATTCTCTCTAGTCATTCACTGCATGTCATGGATAGCACCCTCTTTCAGCTTTGCCACCAATGCAAGAATGCTTCAGGACTACATTCTATCACAGACAGTTCCCAGACATCCCTTACATCAAGATCTGTAACCATACCTTAAACACTGATCTCTACACTATCCTTCAATGGGGCAAGGATAACCTAGTCACTTTCAGTGCCTCCAAAATGCAGTCCTGCCTTTTCTCCCACAAAAGGGATCACAGCTAACCTTCCCTCATCCTCAGTAATACACTCATCACACAGGATAAGCTATTCCTCGCTGGACTAACATTTACTTACAGCCTCTGTTGGCACAAACAAATCATATCAATGGCTTCCTCAGTTTCAAATACTAAGAATTCTTTTTCACTCAAGAAGCTATTTGACACCCACCCAGCCTACTAACCCTATACAAATCCCAAATCTGTCCATCTTTAGAATATTGTTCACACGTTTTAGAGTGTGGTGCACCTAAAACCTCCTTAAAAATTTTTGATGTCCAGAGGAAAGCATTTCAGCTCATAGATGACTTCCCACAGGCTCACTTTAACCTCTATCCTACAGAAACAATGTTTCAGATCTGTCTCTTCTACAGACACTTCTATGGTCCCTGCTCTGGTGAATTGGCAAGCATCATTCCTCCATTTGCTGTTATCAAGCCTTTTATTAAAAAAAAAAAAAAAAAAGAGAGAGAGAGAGAGAGAAATGGCTACCCAATATTCCTTCTCAGCACAATTCAAACCTACCTCCTCTCTTCCTCATTCATTCTAACTATCCTCTGGAACAGTCTTCCTCATGATGTGCTTCCTGACAACTTCAACCTTGTTAACAGATTTCTTTTTATTCAATCCTTATCTGCACCTCACAAGTGACACTGATGTGCTACAGGTTCTCTTATCTCTCTTGCAGGATAAATATAAAATTTTGCGCGCGCGCGCGTGTGTGTGTGTGTTCTCTATGCTCATTTGGAAATCCAGAAAAATACTAGTAAGTACCATTTAAACTGAAAGCAAATAATTGAATTGATGCTTTTCTCAGCATCGCAAGTGATGCTGAGAAACTTTTTTTGTAGTAAGGTTTGGTGTAAAAGATGGTCAAGAACACTGATCGAGATTCTGCATGAAATCTTGCATCAGATTACGAATCAATAGCTTAATACATTTAAATTTTTTTCACAAATTTAATTAATTTTGAATTTCATTTAAATAGGATTCAAAAACACAGACAGATGTAAGAAGTGATGTAAATTGATCAATATCGTACCCAAACATATACCAATCATAGGCAACAGTCAAATATGTAATTTCCAGTGCTGTTAGCGAAGAGTGGATCTTTCCATCAGCCCAGAGAGAGAGGCGAAGCATTGATATATACAAAGGAGTTCGATCCCAACCTGATATACAATGGATTAACAAACCAGATGTACCTAAAACAAATATTTTAAATCATGTGATGTTATTACATAACTTTAAATTTTAGATGAATTAAAACAATTCAATTTTAAATGAATAAAACCTGCAAAGAATCTTGAGCTTAACCATGTTTCAATATTTTGAATCTTATGCAATTTGTTTAACATCCATTTTAATACTTCAACATATGACATTTAGTCTTCTAAAAACACCATTCAATCACAATATTTCAAAAAATGAAAAGTTAGTTACAAGATTTACACATCTGACCTATCAACAAGTCCTTAGTTCTGCCTCTGATCTTTGGCTGTGAATTTATGCTTTTTTGGCTGCTGACTTAATGCAATAATTATCATTGCTATTATTTAATTTCTGGCTGTTTAAAAAATATTACATGAAGATACATTCACTAACTCTTTTTTTAATTTATTTTGCTTTCTGAAACTATATTCAGTTTTAAAAAAAGATCACTTAGAGACGAACTATTACCAGTCCACCTACCGAAAAGCAAGAAATTGATGTCGACCCCCACCCCCTCTCCCATACATACAAATCTGCATCATGATTTTTCCTGTAAGTGTAAAAAGGACAGGCTGAAAAAAAAAAAAATTTTACTGGCAATTTCCATATTTTGTATAAAATTCAAAATACACTTATTTAATTTTATCAAAAATAATTATAATTGTTAAATTTAAATTTTAAACTTTAATTATGCCATTAGGTGCAATCTTCAACGCAATGTGCCTAATGTCGGGGGAAGGTCATAGAAGTTTACTATTCTGTAGTCTGAACTTCCATTTAATGTACTGATGTATTGATTTAGTGTTTATATATTCATAGTGCCTTGACTTGTGAATAAAAGCTTTCTAAACTTTGTAAATGTTCCTTGTTTTCTTTGTAAAATAGCTATTTTGTTATTTTTCCAGCTTTTAACTGCTTTCATTTGTGGTCTCCAACATGGAAATAAACATAATAATAATAAAAGGCATGCTAATATAAAAGTGAATGTTTTGGTTAATTAGATCATTCAGAGACAAATTGCATAACTTATTTAAATCAAAGAGAAATATACAGGATTAAAAGAATTCAGGGATCAAATGTATGAAGAGGAGGCATAAGAAAATAAAACTGTCAAGAGAAATAAAGATTAGAAGGAATGCTATAAACAAACTTGATTCTGAAGAGGGGGAAAAAAAAAACAGAATGAAAGAACAAAAAAAAAAGTTTGAAGATCTGATATATAGGAGGAAAGAAAGAGAATACATAAAATGTAAAAATTAAAATAGTAACATGATCTCTTTGTAAGTCGTTTCAAAATAATTTTTATTTACTGCTCTTTATTAGTAAAATATGCTGACAGTACAAACAAACCCAACTGAAATAGTAATCTAGCATAGGCTACTAAAAAATTGTGTGACTGTCTTTGGAAAGTGAAAAAGGACTGAACTAACAGTACAGATATATTCATTCCCATATTCTTCTAGTTCTGCATGTCCCCCCACCCCACTTCTTCCATGGCTTAACTGTCTATAAATATATATAGATAGTTTGCATTTCACTCAAGTTGTATTCTTTTAGATATGTAAAAAAGCTTAAGCATTGGTAGTTGTCAATCACTGATTTTTTGTAGTTTAAATTCAAAAAAAGGAAATAAGATTTAATTATTTAGTGGTAATATTTTACTGGTTATCAAGCATATTTGCCAGCAGTGGCAAAAATAAGATAGTTGTTCAGAGACAGTTAAAATAAGTTAAATTTTATGTGTGTGTGTGCGACATGAGTTTTCAAATGAATTTTGTTCAGAGATAACTGAGATTGGTAAGATGAGTATTAGATTTTACATTAATTTCTAATGTTTTGTGTTTATTTATTAATTAAGGATAAAATGGTGGTGAGATTGAGGTCAAGATGTACATTGGTGCAAAAGAAGAACATAAGCCATGTGGACTTATAAAAAATAGTTCGAGTGACATTAATATTATGTATGCATAGGGAGATGGTGGAGAGGTCAACCAGATGAGATGAGCGAGTGCAAGTATATAAAAAAGTGTGCCATGCTCATGGACTATGAGGTAAATTTAAATGTGAGAAGTAGCAAGTAAAAAGGCAGAGCAGGAGATTATGAGTGTGCAGTTATGGAGAGAAGCAAGAGTGATAGTAAGACAACATGTGAGGCTAACAGCACAAAAAAAATGACTAAACTTTAAGTTAACATGTGAAACCGATGACAAGAAAGAACACAACCAGCAGTAAGATAGCAGGCATGAAAGACAAAAAAGAGCATATATGACAAGGAAGGAGCAGTGAATGACAGTGAGAAAATGAAAACATATGTGGGATGAAATACTTGATATTACTAATCTTCTTGAATAGCAAGCAATTTCAAGTGGAATGATGTGGGCAAATATCAGAATAGGGATGGACAATGATACTTATTTGTACCTATGGTCCCACAGAAGTTTTACTCAGCTAGAAGTGGAGGAATTTTTTGAAACTTTAGAGAAAGCAATTGACATAATGAAAAAGGAAAAGTTGATCCTTGTTGGAGATCTAAATAGCAGAGTAAGAAATGATTGTCAGACATACAAAAATATTTTGAGAAAATTTGGAGAAAAGAGGAAAGCTAATAATAATGGCAAAAACCTGTTGGATTTCTGCTCAGGACATGGACTGGTTATTATTAACACCATGTTCCAACATAAAAATGTGCACAAATTCACATGGAGAGAAGAGGCAAGGAATAAGAAAAGTCTCATTGACTATGTTATTGTTGATGGTGATGTTTTCTCCCTGGTGCAGGACACAAGAGTGTACAAAGAATTTGAAATTGGAAGTGATCACCATTTAGTCTTAAGCAGGCTAAAATTGAATTTCATATTCAAAGAACATTTAAGAAAGTTTTGAAGCAAATAAAAATTGAGCAGCTGTCAAATGAGAACTGTAAACTAAAAGACAAATACTATTTAAGAAAAAATGAAAGACTTTGAGAACAGGAACCAGACCTTGGAGATTCAGTGGCAAGCTCAAAAGAAAACATTGATTGATTCAGCCAGAGAGGCATGTGGTGAGGTTGTTTGTAAGGATAAAAAAATCAGGACTCCATGGTGGACACTGGAAGTTCAATATCGAAAGCATACTGAAAGTTCCTGGGAAATTAGTCAGCTTGTGCTCTTAGAGAATACAGAAACAAAATGTAAGAAAGCTAAACACTGTGTAAAACTAGCTAAACAAAAGTCATAGGAAGACTTTGGTAAGAACATAGAAAATAAATACCAGGAAGGTAGAAAATATTCTGGAGGCTGTTGAAAAAGCTCAGAAATAGAGGAAAGAGTGCTGTGAAAGGAATTAGAGATGATAAGGATGACATGAAACTGAAGAAAACAATATGCTTGATGTATGGAGTATTTACTTCGAAAAATTGCTAAATGAAACAAGTAGTGATAGCACAGTGGTAAAAAAACACTCAACAGGCATTCAAATCAGGAATATATACCCATACTTGAAGTTAAAAAAAAAAAAAAAGCCTGAAATGTGGAAAGGGCAGCTGGGGTTGATGATATTTGACTAGAAATGCTGAAGTATGGAGGTATAAAAGTCTTGCAGTGGCTGCACTGCATAGTTCAGAAGGCCTGGAGAGAGGGGATGAATCCCAGATGATTGGAGTAAAGCTCTCATAGTACCCATATGCAAATAGGGAAATAAAACTGAATATGAGAATTACAGAGGTATTTCCATACTGAGTATTCCTGGTAAGATTTATGCAAGTATACTTGAGAAGGATTGTGGAAGGGAAGCTTGGTGAAGAACAAACTAGATTCAGGCCAAATAGAGGCTCTCGGGGTCAAATTTCACATTACGATAAATAGTTGAGAAATCGTGGGAATATAGCTTAGATCTGTATTTAAGTTTTGTAGACCTGCAAAAGGCATATGACAAGATGCCCAGGGAAAAGTTTTCCAAAATGCTACAGTTATGTTGTCAGTGGAGCGTTATAGCAAGAAATGCTTAGTCTTTATTTGAATTGTAAGTCAGCAGTTGGAATTGAAGGCACCACAGGAAGATGGTTTGATGTTAAATCTGGTGTCACACAAGGATGTACATTATCCCCTCTGTTATTCATTATCTATATGGATTACAATATGAAGGAAAGCTGTATTAAACCTGATAAAAAATTGGAAATGTCAATCTCAGCTCTATACTTGATGCAGATGATGCCATACTTTTAAATAAATTTTGCTGTCCTGGTTGGCTGAGTGGAAATGGCGTTGGTGTAGTTGCCGTCGCTGTAGTGAGTGGTGGAGACAGAGCTGTACAGTAGTTGTCCTCCGTCAATGAGTCTGTACTCTGGAGGTCTCACACAATAATAATAATAACAAATAAATCCAGTACAAGTCTGCAAGATTCCCTGCTATACTGAATAACTGTTGTAATAAATTTGGTATGAAAATCAGCAATAATAACAAGACAGATAATGAAAATATCAACTGCATCATTCATGGAGAACCTATAGAACAAGTAAAACATTTCAGCTACTTGGACACAATTTTTAGTGAAGATGGTAAATTAAGAAAGCAAAATAAAACCTGAGAACAGAGCAAGACTGTTCAACCAATGTGTATTGCCTGTGATGACATACAGAGCAGAAACCTGGCTTAAAAAGAAAATAATAACATGCAAAAAACAAAGAATAGAAAGACATCTGCTAAACATAAGACTCAGAAAAAAAATCAAAAAAATGAAGAAGAGCTAAAACAAAATTTTTAGATATTGGGAAAACATACTTCGAAAGAAATGGAAATGGGCAAGACACATCGCAAGACTCAAGGTCAGAAATGGACAAAATTTTTACTGGAGTGGCAGCCATATGAAGGTAAAAGATAAGCTGGAAGACCTGAAAGAAGATGGTCAGATGATATAAGAAAAATAATTGGAACTCTTTGGCACCAAGAAGCTCAAGATAGAAACAAATGTTGAGAATTAGAAGAACTTATAGCCAGAAGTGGCTTTTAAAAGGGACAAAAGAAAGAAAGAAACAAAAAAGTAGAGGGAAATTCAACACCAAATTAGATGAATAAAAGACAGTGTTCAAACCGATTTTAACATATGAATCTGAGAGCTGGGTTAGAAATAAAACACTTGACCAAAGACTAGAGACCACAGATATGGGAGTACTGAGAAAGATTAGGAACATGAGCATCAATGGCAATATCATATTAAAAATAAGGATATTAGGAAAGAACTTGGCATTATTAGCATCCAAGAATGTGCTAGTAAAGCTAATCTCAGGTAGTATGATCACTTGAACAGAATGGAAGAAGAAAGATCAGCAAAACCAGTGTTCTCTGCCAGGTTGGCAAGAAAAATACCCAGATATAGGTAGACTGATACAGTAGAAAGTGTCTTAGAAGACAGAAATATAAGATCTGATAATTCTTACTAAATAACTTAAGGAAATTACAACGTACAATAAAATATACATCAAAATAAATTTTAATGCATCTTCCAATATTTCGGCAATATCACGTTGCCATTTTCACAGGAACTTAAAAAACAAGACGTGCACGCAAGCACAACACACAGTAAATGAGGACGAAGCAGGAAGCTATTCTTTCTCCTAAAAGTCCTGATGGTGCCACCCTAGCGAGCAATGTTGGTATTCCTGGCTAATTGGGCTGAAGGTCTTCTGATGTAGGTTTCCCAAATTTGGGGCAGTCTCATGCAACCAAATTTATTGAGGTTTGGATTGTTTCCTATTGCCCCTGCCAGGGGGCACCATCAGGACTTTTAGGAGGAAGGATAGCTTCCTGCTTCGTCCTCATTTACTGTGTGTTGTGCTTGCGTGCACGTCTTGTTTTTTAAGTTCCTGTGAAAATGGCAACGTGACGTTGCCAAAATATTGGAAGATGTATTAAAATTTATTTTAATGTATATTCTATTGTACATTGTAATTTCCTTAAGCTATTTAGTAAGAATGTATAACCAACATCTAAGCCTTTCCACGAAAAAAAGATCTGATAATGTTGGAGTCTTGACAGATAACAGATTGATTTGGAGGAAAATTATTAATAGGAAGTTAGTAATGATGTAAGTTCTTCATTTAATACTATCATAATATCCTGTACACCTCTTGAGGGTACATGGCAGGAATTTGATAATGATGATTAAAAAAAAAAAAAACGGAACATAAGATGGCCACCTGAAAGAGGCAACAAATGACTGACTCAGTAAGGAAATTCAATTATTAGAAGTGTGATGAATGAGAAGAGTCTCATGGTTCATTTTTCTGAAGATGGAATGATGAGGCACTGGATATGATGAGTATGTGAAGGGTTGGTAGTGGTAATAGGAATGAATGATTTCGTTGGGAAAAAAAGAATGTAAGAATATCAGTAGGTTGCTGAAGAGAGTAAACAATAGTGGGAAGTATATCTGTCCAAAAATTATCAGAATAAGTGAGATATGGTTTGATGAGGATGAGATCATGACAAGAACAGAAATGGAAGGATGTTTTCCCTAAAGACAGATAGGGCAGAAAGGGAGGAAGAGTGATGTTGATGGCATCGGGGAAGTTAGCAGGCAAATAAAAAATGAATTAGTTGGTAAGGTAGCAAAACTGTAGTATGAGTAGCAATTAGCAAGAGACCAAATAAATAGTTGGTAAGAAGTTATTAGGGGGTTAATGTGGACAAGGTTTTTTCATAGAATGGAGGAGGAGGAGGAGGGAACAGGGATAGGAATCCCTGCAAGCTGTATATGCAGGGACAATTCTTTCTTTTAAAGTTATACGATCAGCATTCATAGTGAAGACTTTATGGAGACAAAAGAACGTGTGTTGGAGCAATTACTTTACTTATAATTAAGAAAATAATACTAAGCATTTCAACACAAAAGTAAGATAAATCAAAATGCTTTGTAAATCGTTTACCCTAATCTTACCTCTGGTGAAAAAGAAAAATTTATAAAAATAAAATATTACTACATAAAATATATATAAAAATAAAAATTAATTCATAAAATAAAATACATATTAGTATAATAATATACGGATGATAAAAAAGATTTTATAGAAGAACTATATTAAGCAATTTCTATTGTCCTCTTATATTAAAGTGTTCTGGACTATATTGTTCTTCCATATTCTTGGAATTATTAATCCATCATTCTTGTTTAGATTCAGATGTTTCGCATCTCACAGGCTTCTTTGAACTTTCTTTCAAACCAAGTTTTGTAGGAACTTTGCGCCTTTTATTCGATTCTGTGACATGTTTGATATGCATCATCTGACAGGCCTATTTTACCATAGTAGGGAATTTAGTGTGTCATTTATGTTCGTCTTTTCTTATTGGGATGGTACACCCTGTTTCCCCTATGCAGGGTATGTTGCAGGTGCACTGAATTTTGTAAATCCCTGGGTGGGCAAGGTATGGAAGAGGATCTTTGGATGAGTGGAGTAAATATCTTAATTTTGCAGGAGATTTAAAGGTTGCCTTAATATTGTATTTATGTAGTGTTTTATTTTTTCTGATATTTTTGTGAGGATATTGTGAACTTTTTTTTTATTGCAGCTTTTTTTTTTTAAATAAACATTTGACTAATAATTTCATATTCTTTGAAAATTGTTGGGCTCTATGTTTGAGGGTGCTGATGATCCCTAGTTTTTATGTTGGATGGTGGTATGAATTTTTATGTATGTATTGGCCTCTATATATAGGTTTGCAGTAAACTGTGAAGGAAAAGCAGCCTGAGGGAAGACATGTGACAAATGTGTCTAGAAAAGAAAAAGTTATTGTTTTCAATCTTTATGGTAAATTGGATATGTTTGTTGTTTGTTAGGTGGCTTAGGAATGTAACCTTATGTTATTATATTACATTATATATAAAATAAATTTTATTTTATTTTTAATATTGACCCTATACACAAGAGGCTGAAGGACCTATTAAGCATATCAGTTCATGTGGAGTGCAGATGAGGATATATAGATTGACTTTTTTTTGAAGAAGAAGAAGAAGAAGGAGAAGAGTTGCAGGTTGTAGTTGGGAATACTTCAGGAAAGCTGTTCAAGAGAACAGAAGTAGATGGAGTAAAAGAGGAACAGGAGAGGCAGGTGTGGTATGTTTTTTTCAGTTACACAGCAATGTGTTTGAACAGCTGCTGCTGCTACTCTTGTATTAATAGGTGCAACAAAAAGTGGAGGAATGATGGCTGCAGTTCAGTGGAACAATGACTATTGAAGTACCTGTAGAATAGAAACATTGTATCTGTGAGACAAAGGTTGAAGTGAATCTGTACGAGATTTATGAGTCAAACTGTTTTCCTTGGGCAGCAGCAAGAATTTTTTAGGTATATCACCTCAAATATGTGAGCAGTATTGTAAGGATAGGCAGATTTGGAATTTGTATGAAATTAAAAGTTGGGTGTAAAACAGCCCTTGAATAAAAGAGAATGCCTAGTTTTTTGGATGCTGAGGAAGCTAATAATGCGATGTGTTTATGGCAGGAGAGAATGGAGTTAAATGTTAGTCCAAGCTAAGAGATGATTTGTGATTACTGAGAGTAAAAGTAGAGTAGCTGAGATTTCTTTTGCAAGAAAAAAGGCAGGACTGCATTTAGGTGGCATTGAAGGTGCCAGATTGTTCTTACCCCCCCCCCCACTGAAACTGAAATAGTACATAGATCAATATCTATTGCACTAGTTTTAGATTATCTTTCAGCTTTGGATGTCAGAGCACTATATGGTATGTTTTTCAAAAGAGTGGGATTATTTATTTAGTGTTTGGTTAAGAGGAATACATGCATATATAGTACGCCCACAGATACAAGAGCCTTCAACACTTCTGCGCATGTCAAAAGAAGGAGAATCCATTCCGATAATAGGGTAATCAATCTGTATTGTGGGATGAGTGTTTATTATTACACATCGGAAAATTAACTTCTCTTTTATGATCATTGTAGTTTTTGAAGTGGTAACTATTTTGTTTGTATAACAGTTGGAAAATTTTATGTATAAAGCACGTGATTTCGTGTGTTGGTGACCAATCTATACATTGCCTTATTTCTTTCTCCCCTTCAACATGAATTGACTCTTCTTGGCAGTCTGCTAACGATAGCTCTTTCGCTTATGTGGTCAGACTATATAACCAAACACACACAAAAAAAGAGGGCATACTAGACAATAAAATGTATAAAAAATATATAAAAGAATACGTTAGAGTGAAGTGTTACCGTAGTCATATATACATATAAAAATATACAAATAAGCATAAAATTAAAATCGAATGTCTAAGTTCGACAGCCAAACGTGATATGTTGTATAATTTGATTATCCTCACCAGTTGGAAGATAAGTTTGATCTTATTCTCCAAGAAAACAAGGAATCTCTGCACCTAGCATGGTTGGTGCAAACCCTATTTAGGGAGATCCATATTTTTCGAGGTAGTCGAACCCTGATGGAGAGCTGTTTGGGTTAAAGACAGTGTGCCAGATTACTGGGGGGCTTGGGCAGTCCATCTGCCATGCTATTGTTGCATCATAGCTCTTAGTGACAAGTCGTTGTGTCATTATAATAGGCAGGTGTCTTGACTTAAGCCTCTGCAATGTATAGCTGTCACTATCAGAGTGTATAGGAAGCAACGGATTCCGGCAAATTTTGTTATATTCACAAATCAGGTTGTAGTGGTTGTATATGGCTCAGAACTGGGTAGCTAACATGATGGAGTAGTCTTTATTGTTCCAGAAATGGAACAATAAAGACTTCAGGATGGTATCAATTAATTTAACATGTGCACTATTCAGCCAGACAGCTGAGCAGATATGTTTGTCCTTAACGTGGGAGCAGAAGTCCTCGGGCTGTTCTGGCAAGTTTATGCAGAATGTTATTTCTAGTCCTGGGTTTGGCAGCAACATTGGAGAAATGTCTATTAAAGGTGAGGGTTCTGTCTAGGATTATGCCCAGATACTTTGGATTAAAATTGTGCAGTAATATGTTCCCATTTAGTGGCACTCTTAAGATGTCATGTGCCATGCTATTGTTCAAATGGAAACAGCATGTTCCAGTTTCTTGATAGTGCCTTGGAATAAGACTCCACTTCTCAAAGAAGTGATTTAACAAAAAGAGGGATGAATGAAGAGTAACTATCATCTGCAAGGCTATGGATAAGATCAATGGTAATTGAGAATAGGTCATTTATGTATAGAGCTGAGAGAGGACAGAGCCCTGAGACACTCCTGCATTGCCGGTGAAGGGGGGGGGGGGGGAGCAATCTACCCTGACACAGTGAATGACAGAGAAAGCTGGCTACCCAATTACAAAAGACTGCAACTAGACCAGATCATGGCAATCTGTTCAGGTCTAGATACCAATGGGAGATGATGATTAACTGGTAGGCTCCAGATAGTGGAGAAGTTGGCTACTGATGCTTTGGAGAGGACTAAGATGTGGGTTCAATTCATCTAGACTTCCATTTTTTGGAATGGACAGGATATGTGATTATTTCCATGCACTGAATTAAGTACCAGCTATGTATAATAGATTACAGAGAAAATGCAGGACAGGTGTCAGCTCTGAAACAATGTCTAAGAACAATGGAGAGATGCTATCAGGACCGGAAGACTTTTTAGTATCAGTTATTTAGTCATCTTCAATGTCTTTTTGTCAAAAAACAATGGGAGGCTTATTATAGTGCTCTGATTCCAATATGGTAGGAGGCAATTCATCAATGTGGGAGTTTGATGAAAAGAATAATGCCAGGAGGTCTGCTTTATCTTTGGGTGAAGTAACAGTGGTAACATCAGGATGAGAGAGAGATGAAGTGCAAGTGAGCATAAAGTGCATCCAATAGCTTTCTTACCAAAGGACCAGAATGCATGGATGAAAGTTTTCTCTATTGTCCTTTATGAAGTCAGATTTAGATCTGCAGATAAATGTTTTGAATTTGTTGCATGCTTTGGTATAGGCCGAGTATAAAGCTGGAAGTTCTTGATGTGAGCCACCTGCAGTCAGATACAGTTGTTTTAATGCACTTTGTTGAACCAGGGGCTTGGAAGAGAATTTTGGATAGAATGGGGGATGAAAGCATTCATACCAGCGAGAATAATTTATGTGACTTGTTTGGAGCAGGTGTAAGGATCAGATAAGCAAAAGCAATAGTCAGCCCAAGGAAAGGAGAAGTAGAAATTCCAGAGGTTATTCCACTTAGCACCTTTATAGCCAGAGGATGCAGGGTGGAGAGCAGAGCAGTTTGAGTTAGGGAGTTCTGCGAGAAGAGACCTGCACAAGACTATGTCTGAGTTGCTGAGAGAGGAGGTGATCTCTACAGTATATATCTGGAAGCAGAACAGGTGAAAGATCCAGGATACTGGAGAGTGTAAGAGGATTATTAGGAATTTGTGTGGTAAATGTACAGTTTAAGTTAGGTCATTGCTAATAGCATAAACTCTCACTTTTTGTCCAGCTTGGGAAAGCTAGACAAAAAGTGAAAAAGGGAAAGCCATTATGGATAAATGGAGGTTGCCTAGAAAAAAAGGCAACCTTCACTTATCCATCTGGGCTTTCCCTTTCTAGGCAATGACCCTACAATTTGGATATCTGGACTGCAGATGTCCAAGTTTCATGAAAGGAATGTGAGGAGATCTGAGAAGCTGTCAGAGTTTGGAGCAAAGTGCAGCAAACAAATATTAAATGGGTTAGGAAACCTTGAGCCAGAGAAGGACAAAAGCAGAGGATTCTAAATCCACTATTCTCTGGCAAGCAATGTCAGATCTCATTCATCACCTCCATATGAGACCACAAATTATGAAGATACAAAGTCTGTTGTCCTTTATTTTCCAATTTTTTTTAAATTAAAAAAAAATTATTTAGAAGGAGAAGCTAAAATATAACCTAATTAGCATGTTTTTGAATGACTAGAAATAACTTATATTTTTTTTCCCTGAAAATTATTTACCATTACCAGTTATCTTTCCTAAACCAAACATAAGAGTAAGAATTTGCTACACATCTTGCAAAGTATACAGTAATCCCTCGATTAATGCACTTCCAATTAGTGAGTCATTTTTTTTCTATACTCAAAATCGATTGGTGCACCTATATACATCTTAAAAATAAATGTTACAGATTTAAAAAAATTTTCTATCTCTACATTTTTTATGGATAACTATTTTTAAAAAAAATCGCTCAACAGGATGAAATAATTTAGTTACCAATTTAAAACATTTTACGGTTTTTTTAAATGACATACTACACTATTTCCACGTACACTATGTTTGAAATTTACTGCCAAAATTTATGTCGTCTGCTAATTACATAGCATTTTGATAATCATATCTCGTGCCTCCTTTGCAATTGTTTTCCTTACTTTTGGTTTTTTATTTTAAAATATTTTCCCAACCTTTCATCATGAGTAAAAGAATTAGCAAGCATTAAAAGTGGAAGTGTGAAAATGATTGGAAAAGTAATCACGTTATAAGAAAAACTTGAAATAATAAAGAAAAATGAATAAGGCGAGTCCAGAGCAAAGATAGGTCAAGAATACAAAAATGGGTGAATCACCTATAAGATTAATTTTAAGCAAAGCTGCTGAATACAAAGAAAAACTTAAGGCTGCTTCTAGTTCATAAATGCACTTGAAATCATTTCATCTCATTTTCCTTTTATCCTCTTTTACCTTGCAGTGTCGAGGGTTTATTAATCATCGAACCCCAAACCGTTTACAGGATAAGGTGGTCAGCCCTATGCACCAGTATATCCTATGTCCTTAGTGTTGAGTTCTCAAGGCCGGTTTGTCTGTTTTGCAGGATGAAACATCCCAGGATAAACTTGGGAAAAACCCTACTGTCCACGCCCAAGACTGACTATCTTGGCTATGGCTGAGGAAAATCGTTAAGCTCCTCACATCACTGACAGGAATCGAACCTAGGACACCCCTTCCCCAGGCATATAGCACACAGCCAATAGGCTAACCATGCGGACAAAAAATTGAAATCGCACTTGAAATCAAAGTATTATAATGATTGAATTAGAGAGATTTCTTTCTACATGAATTGAAGATTGTAACCAAAAACAGATCTATTTAGCATCCCTTTGCAGAAAGAAATAGATCTCTCCTTGAAAGAAAGGGCTATCAATGATGGAAAAGAAGAATTCCACGCTAATGCTGGGTGGTTAGAGAGTTTCAAAAAGAGAAATAGCCTACATAATGTTCTAATCACAGACGAAGCTGCAAGTGCTGATAAGGAGGTGGCAGCAAAAGTTTGTCTTTGGAAGGCATTCGCCTTTTTTTGGAAGCGAATGCCTTCCAAAGACAAACTTTTTCTGGACAAATCAGAGAAATCTCAGCCTAGTTATAAAGTCGCAAAGTTGAATGAAATTACTGCTAGCAATATGCGAGTCATTTGTAAGCACATTCTTCCACATTGTACAAATGATTTTAGACTTTTCAAATGAATCTAAATTAATCAAATCTCATTCTGAAAAATTGAGTGATTCTGACCTACTAAATTTAGATGAACAGCAGGAAGATCCTGAAGAAAATTTAATCACTGGTAAGCTCAAAGAGATTTCACAGAAACAAATTAAAAATATTTTTCGTGTAACTGAAGTTTTTAAGCAGCAATGCTTAGAGGCTGAACCTGATGAAGAGAGAAGCAGTAAAATTTGCAGTAGAGTAGAAAAGGCAATAGGGCCATACCATCAGTTTTATGAAAAAAACAGAATACTCCAAACTACATCAGATCAATTCTTTGTTAAGAAGTAAAATAATAAATTTATATTCTGAATATGTTTTTGTCCTTCAGCTTCATGGTTTCCTTTAACTAGGCTCCAAGATATACCCTAATTCTTTTATTAAAAAAAATTAAGGGTCAAAAAAGAAATTTGAGGAACGAATTATACTTTTTCCCCATAGGTTATTATATTCGATTAGTGCATTTTGATTAATGCACTGGCTTTAAAGAAAGCATTAGGCACATTAGTTGAGGGATTGCTGTTCTTTTTCTTTCATGCACATAAGACTAAAAATAATACCTAATATACAGGTTATTATTAGAATTAAGAATCAGGTTACATAACGAATAAACAAACATGAAATATTTTTTTAGTTTTTAAATTTTTCATTTGACAGAAAAGGATAATTAACTCAAATATCTCAAACAATAAAAATGAATAATTACAGTTTACATTATTTAAGTTCTCTACTAATGATGTAAGGAAATATTAATGAGACAATAAGCAAAACGATAAACAATAAAAAAAAATTATATTTTACACACAAAATTTGTGCCAGTGTAATATACAATTTCAGTTCTAATATCTGAACGAATAACCATACCTTCAACAAGATACTTCAGAAGCAACTTCATGTAGTTTTTTGTTAACTTGACTAGATCCCATGACTGCAAATAAAAAATAATTGTATCCTATAGAAATAAGAATACAAAAATTTCATTTAAGAAACAATTACATATATAAAAATGGGTTCAATTATCTTTCTCACATCACCTTATGGTTGTGGATTTTATTTAGGTAGCAAAACATCCTTTCAAATATATTAACAAAATGTACTTAAATTATGAATTTAGTTTTAACAGAACAACCAGTCTTAAGAGTTTAATTTAAATACAAACAGCATGCCGTAACCATCATAATAAATCTTTTAATATATTTAAAACCATCATTTTGTATTTTGGTTAAAACATCATTGAAAATGTCAACTGCATTATGAATGGAGAACCTGTGGAACAAGTAAAACATTTCAGTTAATTAGGCACGATTTTTAGTGAAGATGGCAAATTAAATATGGAAATAGACAACAGAATCAACAAAGCTGGTATGGTAAGAAGTCAATTGAATAAATTCATATGGGGATAAGAGAGAAATTAGTCAGAACACTAAATTATATTATACAAGACAGTGTTCAAACCAGTTTTAACTTATGGATCTGGGAGCTGGGTCTGAAGTAAAAAACTTGACCAAAGACTAGAGACTGCAGATATGAGAGCCCTGAGAAAGATTAGGAATGCTAAAAGATGGCATCAATGGCAATATCATATTAAAAACGAGGATATTAGGAAAGACTTGACATTGTCAGCATCCAAGAATGAGTTAGCAGAGCTAATCTCGAGCTAATCTTTCCTCGTCCATTCTTAAACAGAATGGGCGAGGAAAGATAGCAAAACAAGTGTTCTGTCAGGTTGGCAGGAAAACAACCCCAGAGGAAGAAAGATATAGGTGGATTGATATGAAAACAAGTGCCTTAGACAACAGAAATATAAGATCTGATAATGTTGGAGTCTTGACAAGTAACAGACTGATTTCGAGGAAAATTGTAGATAGGAAGTTAGTAATGATGTAAATTTTTCATGTGGTACTATCATTTCCTGTACACCCCTTGAGGATACATAGTAGGATCCTTTCTTTCATGCTTACAAGGTAATCAGAATACATTATGGAAAATTATAAAGACAACTACTGTGTTAGAGCAAAACATTAGTTTAATATAAACCAAAATGAACACTCGACGTTTCGACCTTCATATCAAGGTCATCATCTGGAGCATACACATATATACAGAGAAACAAGTTACACTGCAATCTACATGGTTTGCAAAAGTTACTGACCAACCGTTACAACAATTACTGGCCTGACCTCTGGTGAAGGAAAAATAATAATTTACTACATCAAAGCTACAGTCCTATTATTATCTATTAGGTTACAAAATTAAATGGGGCAGGAGAGCAACATGTTTATATATCATCATCATCAAATTTCTGCCATGTACCCTCAAGGGGGTATACAGGATATGAGAGTGTACATGAAAAATTTACATCATTATTAACTTCCTATCTATAATTTTCCTCCAAATCAGTCTACTTGTCAAGACTCCAACATTACCAGATCTTATATTTCTATGTCTAAGGCACTTTGTACCGTATCAATCCACCTATATCTTGGTCTTCCTCTGGGTCGTTTTCCTGCCAACTTGGCAGAGAACACTTGCTTTGCTAACCATTCCTCGCCCATTCTGTTTAAGTGACCATACCACCTGAGATTAGCTCTGCTAACGCATTCCTGGATGCTGAAAATGTCAAGTTCTTTCCTAATATCCTCATTTTTAATATGATATTGCCATCGATGCCATCTGTTCACGCCTCTAATCTTTCTCAGGACTCTCATATCTGCGATCTCGAGTCTTTGGTCAAGTGTTTTACTTCTGACCCAGCTCTCAGATCCACAAGTTAAAACTGGTTTGAACACTTTCTTGTATACAGCTAATTTAGTGTTCCGACTAATTTCTCTCTTATTCCATACGAATTTATTCGATTGACTTCCTACCATACCAGCTTTGTTGATTCTGTTGTCTATTTCCATATTTAATTTACCATCTTCACTAAAAAAGCATGCCTAAGTAGCTGAAATGTTTTACTTGTTCCACGGGTTCTCCATTCACAACACAATTGATATTTTCAATGATTCTGCCTATTTTCATTGTCTTTGTCTTTTTATTGCTGACCTTCATACCATATCTATTATAACAGTTATTCAATTTAGTCAGAGAGTCTTGCAGACGTAGCGGATTTATTGATAAGTATAACATCATCTGCATAAAGCAAAGAGCTGACATTAACATCTCCAATTTTGATATCATGTTTAATACCACTTTCCTTCATAATGTGATCCATATAGATAATGAATGAATGACAGATGGGATAATGTACATCCTTGTCTCACACCAGATTAACATTAAACCATCTTCCTGTACTTCCTTTAATTGTAACTGCTGACTTGCAACTCAAATAAAGACTAAGTATTGCTTGATATAATGCCCCATTAACACCATAGAACTGTAGCGTATTGAATAGCTTCTCTCTTGGCACCTTGTCATATGCCTTTTCCAAATCGACAAAACTTAAATACAGATCTTTGTTATATTCCCATGATTTCTCCACTATTTGTCGTAAAGTGAAGATCTGATCCTGACAGCCTCTATTTTACCTGAATCCAGCTTGTTCTTCACCAATTCTTCTCAACCGTTTCTCAAGTATACTTGCATATATCTTACCAGGAACACTCAATAGGGATATACCTCTATAATTCTCACATTCAGTTTTATTTCCTTTTTATATATAGATACTATGAGAGCTCTACTCCATCAATGGGAGTTCGTCCCTCTATCCAGGCATTCTGAACTATGCAGTGCAGCCACTGTAAGACTTTTATACCACCATACTTCAGCATTTCTGGTCGAATATCATCTACTCCTGCTGCCTTTCCACATTTCAAGCCTTAGATGGCTTTTTCTACTTCAAGTATGGATATGTATTCCTGACTGCATGCCTGGTCAGTGTTTTTTTTTTTTTTTTTTTTTTTTTTTTTTTATCACTGTGCTGTCATCATTGCTTGTTTCATTTAGCAGCTGTTCAAAGTTATTACTCCATACTTAAAGGATATCTTTTTCTCCCATTTTCATTTCAGCTTTATTATCTCTAACTCCTTTTAGAGCATTCTTTCCTCCATTTCTGAGTTTCTTCAACAACCTCCAGAATATTTTGCCACCTTCTTGATATTTATTTTCTATGTTCTTGCCAAAGTCCTCACATGATTTTTGTTTAGCTAGTTTTACACACTGTTTAGCTTTCTTACATTTGTCTCTTTATTCTTTAAGAGCACAAGCTGACTTATTTGCCAGGAACTTTTGATATGCTTTCTTCTTTTCCTTCACTGCCTCTTTAACTTCCTGTGTCCACCATGGAGTTCTAATTTTTCTATCCTTGCAGACAACTTCGCCACATGCCTCTCTAGCTGAATCAATCAGGGTGTTCTTCAAGGCTTGGTTCCTGTTCTCAAACTCTTACATTTTTCCTTCAACAATCTTTCTGTATTTTAGTCTACAGTTCACATCTGTGAGCTGCTCAACTTTTATTCGCTTTAAAACTTTCTTACATGTCATTCTTTTCAATATGAAATTCAATTTTATCCTGCTCAAGACTAAATAGTGATCACTCCCAATTTCAAATCCTCTGTACACTCTGATGTCCTGCACCAGGGAGAAAACATCACTTTCAACAATAACATAGTCAATGAGACTTTTCTTATTCCTTGCCTGTTCTCTCCATGTGAATTTGTGCACATTTTTATGTTGGAACATGGTGTTAGTAATAACCAGTCCATGTCCTGAGCAGAAATCCAAGAGGTATTTGCCATTATTAGCTTTGCTCTTTTCTCCAAATTTTCCAAAAACATGTTTGTATGTCTGACAATCACTTCCTACTCTGCTATTTAGATACCCAACAAGGACCAACTTTTCCTTTTTCATTGTGTCAGTAGCTTTCTCTAGAGCCTCAAAAAATTGATGAGCCTTGTATTTTGTGTTGAATACTATGGCTACTCCTTCTTTTCCTTGATTGTCATTGCCTGAATATAACATTTTGTATTTATTGCTCAGAAAGATCTCACCAGTTTTTGTCTTTTTTGTTTCAATCACCCCTATTATGTCGATCTGGTACTTATCTAATTCCTCCGCTATTTCTTTGCCATTCAGGCTTCTTATGTTGATAGTACCGATCTTTAACTCTGGTGAAGTTGAGTTGGGGTGTGTTTTCAGATTTGTTCCAGTAGCTGACTTTTCGCTGTTCGCCCTGGTTCCCTGGCGAAAAAAAACGGGGACTTGTTTAACTGGGCGACGCCCCAGCCGGCATGATATTTTGTTGTGTTGTACCATCATTTTCTATTTTGGTTTAACCAATAAGAATACAATTTGGTCGGCTAAATCCCAAATTGCCAGTCCATCCTCGTTCGTTCAGTATCCAAGTAGATATCCAATAGGGTGCACCACGAGAAGGTGAGGATTGGACATTAGGTCAGAAGCCCTGGTCAGTTCTCCGCATTCATTTAAAGGCTATGTGGAGGTCTCCTCTCAGCACCCTATGTTTATATATATATATATATATATATATAAATTTAAAAAAATAAATAAATAAATAAACTGATTATACGTATAAATTTCAACCAATGGGTATGGAATACTTTCCAATAAAAGCTGAAAATTGCTTAAAGTCCTTAAGTATGGATAATAAGTAGGCTGAATATGTGCCATCCAAATTCTTGGAATTTTTATGCCACCATTATTGTTGAGATTAGGGTGATTAAACAGAATTTCACAGGCTTCTTTAAATTTTTTCATACCACGTTTTTGTATGATGTAAAGAACAGGTACTTTTCCAATCAATTTGGTGTAGGGTGTTGAGAGCAAAATCTGCTTCACCAAAATTGTATATCGAATGTGTCTTTTTTTTTTTTTTTCCCCTACGTATAGGGATTGTACATACAGTTTCACCAATATAACTTCTCCTCCCATTGGCACATCTTAGAGTTTATTGCATCTACTGCACCTGTAACTTACCTTATATTGGTGAAACTGGATGTACAAACCCTATACGTAAAAAAGAATTACTGAAAATGCATCGTTTGCCATCATAGCCCTTCTTAATTCATTTTCATCATATTGAAGTAAAATGATTCTGTGTTCATTCAGTTTGGAGCAATCAAGCATGTGTAAAAATGTCTGCATAAATAAGCAATTAGATAAGAACAGAGAACTAGCAAGTTGTTGAACTGTGTCATGCAGACGACAGAGAACTGTTTGCAAAAGAGCATGCAGGTAATTTATGATGTCTGTACATGAAATGAATGCTAGGAGTATAAACAGAGTAGAATTTGTTGAATTAGTTAATATTTTGGGATCTCCATGTTGTAGACATTAATGAAACTTGGCTATCAGAAGCAGATGTACTAACTGGTATCGAGTGAAAAAAGTACAGCATTTTTGGGAAGGACAGACAGGATAGGAGAGGAAGGGGGGGGGACATGCTACTAATGATATCAAATGTCTTGAGTCCAGTTAGAGTTGAGACCTATGATTGCAATACTAATAACAATTTTTCATGTGGCAGTGAGTTTGAAGCCATCTAGTGTGAGGTTGAATCTAACAAGATTATATACACAGTGGGATGTTGTTACAGACCTCATGGATTGGTTTCTAGAAGAAATGCATCAACAAATAAATATAATGGGTATGAAAAGAGTAATAATGGGAGACTTTCATTATTATCTAAATATTGATTGGGTAGCTATGAAATTGCATGAGAAGAATGAAACCGAATTTTTTGAGCTGTTGTGGGACAACTTCTTCAAGCAGAATATGACAGAAGGAACACAAGGTCAATGAGGGTTAGATTGAATTTAGTGTCAGAGGGGGTTTCAGTTAAAGACATTACTATTCTGCCTCCAGCTGGTGACAGTGATCAAGCAGTACTCACTTGGGAAGGGGCTAAGTCTATGAATGTTCCATTCAGAAAAGGTTGAATGCTGAACTACAAAGCAGGAAAAAAATAATGACCAACCGAGGAGTATGCTGGGTTCTGTGTCATGGTATCAGTTATTGGATGGGAAGAATATCAACTGTACATGGGAAGTGTTTAAAAAATACTTAAATGATGCACTATCAGAATGTGTCCCTAGAGTTCGAAGAATAAATAGAGTAGGAGTGAAATGGATGTGTAATCTAATTAAGCAACAAATTCGTAAGAAAGATGATGTGGAAGGAATGTGCATATGGACGATGTCAATTACGATAAGCATAAGCAGCAGGCCAGAAGAGTTACAAGTGCTGTGTAGAAAGCTAAGTCCAAGTATGAAAAGAAATTCACTCTGCAAGTTAAAGACAACCCAAAAGAATTCTATCATTATGCTGCAAGCAAAAGAAAGAATGAATTGGAAAGAATAACTAATGAATGCAGATAGTGTGTGAGTGACCAATGAGGAAGTGATTGTCCAACTAATGAGCACCACCCTTGTGGTGCTCATTAGTTGTTAAAAGCTATCGACCTGCTACACACAACATCGAACTCACCACTACCTCTTCACTGTATGAGGAAACTTATGTGGATGAGGAGGAAGTACTAGAGCTGTTGCATAAAATGAATAAGAATTCTGCAATAGGAACTGATGGGATATCAGCATGGATGCTAAAAGAGTGCTCAGCTGAACTGCTTATTCCCTTGACAAGGCCATATAATTTGGGTCTCAGAACAGGGAAGATTCCACAGGAGTGGAAATAATGTATGGTAATCCCATACATACTCAGGAGTGGTGGTGGTGAAGATTTTGGAAAAGGTGGTTAGGGCTTGCATTCAGAAATGGGTTGACAGTGAATCTCTACTTTGCAATGAACAGCATGGATTTACTAAGGGAATTAAGATATCCCAATATCAATAACTATGCATCCTTGAGGAGAATGAATGCACGATGATACTTTTGGATTTGGCTAAGGCTTTTGACAGAATACAGCATGGAATACTGTTGCATAAATTGGAGAACATGGGATTGGATTAAAAACTATTGGCATGGCTAAGAGGATGGCTGACTGACATATCAAAGTGGTAAATGGGGGTGTGAATCTGTAAGATTCAAAGTGGTGAGCCTCAAGGATCAGTCCTTGATCCATTGTTATTCTATCTCTACATTAATGACATTGGAAGGATTTCATAGGTGATATACTGCTATTTGCTGATGATGCAAAGATAGGTAGAGTAATCAGGAATGCTGCTGATATGGTACTTGCAGAATGATTTGAACAGGCTGGAATTGTGGGTATGTGAAAATGGCTGTCATTTGAATGTCGATAAATGTAAAATTATACACTTTGGTGTGATTAGATATTACAATGTCTTATTATATTGGAGGGATTATATTTGAAAAAACTGATGAGACTAGGGATCTTGAAATTTTAGCAGACAGGAAATTGATATTCAAGGGCCATATAGCAAAAATTGTAAATACAACTCAGAGAATAATGGCAATGTTGAAATGAACTTTGACAAGTAAAGAGGCAAAATGACTTATCTTTACAAGGCCCTGATGTGCACAGGTCTGGCCTCCAGGTTTCCGTAGTGATTCTGATACAGTGGAGAGAGTGCAAAGGAGAGTGTCAAAAATGATATCAGGATTGCAAAATACTAATTAAGACATTGAAAATTTGTAGGCTGCAGACACTAGCAAACAGGAGAAAGTAGGGGTGATATGATTAAGACTTACAAACTTCTGAAAGGGTTATACAGAATTTCAGTAGATGAAATTTTTCATTTTATGGAGGATGCGATATCATCCATGGAAGTTAAGAATGAATGCTATCAACTGGGGGGGGGTAGATTTTACTCAGAGTAGCGAGTTATTGGAATGGACTGCCATTGGTAGTGTGCAAGTAGCATGAATGAATTCAAGAACAGTATGACAGCTGGTGTGAATAGCATTCACACTAGCTGTCATACGATGAATTCCTGACTCCCTGGAGATTTCTCTCTTAATAATTTCTTTGAAAACAGTTATAAATTGCTAATGAAATGGTAATCCTTATAATCAAATTTGCAGGAATTTCTTTTTATAAATAGGGATACAGGTGTGGTGTAAAAAAGGGAAGAAACACCCTGAGCTCCATGTCTACATATTGTACCATAAAATTGTTTAGCTTCGCCCTTAAGTCACATGACTGACAATCATGCCACACATTTGATGTGATCAAGGAGAAAGAAAAATCCCTTAGTGTTTTTTTTGAAAAGAGGGATATTTATTTGGGACAGCATGAGAAAGACTATTAAAAAAAAAAATTAAAAAAACGTAGACAGAATGAAGAAAAAAGACAATATGGTTTGATAAGTTTAAAGTCAACCTGTGTATTGATGTTGACAAGCAGCCACTCATGTTTTTACATGATCAGAGGAAAGCAGATGAATGGTGGAAGCCAGTTCAAAGGGGCAGTTATTACCTAGGAAACAGACAATGTAGAAATCTGATCTATAAGAAAGCAACTGGAAGGAATCTGGGGAGGGGGTTGCCCTCTTCTAGATACAGTCAAGAAGAGGGCAACCTCTTCTTGAATACATCAAGAAGAGCATTTTTAAGGTTTTAAGTGCACCATGCCACATGTAAGAACAATATTCTGAGCATATTTGGGTTTATAAAGTTTTAGGCATTGTTCAGTTGCATAAAAAAATATTAAAAAAATTAGCATTTTGAATGAAAGAGAATGTCAACTATTTTGGAAATCAAAGAAGCTATGGATTTAATGTATTTGTAACAGGATAAATGCAAAAGTCAATCCAGAAAGAGAAAACTCTTGACTAATAACTATCTTGACTATCAGGATATTAACAACAACAGAGGGATAAAGCAAGATATTTCTGTCATGAAGATTACTGTTTGACAAGGTGTGTTTAGAATAGCATGGTTAGTTCTATGCGACTTAGACCATTCTGTAGTTCATTATAATGGTGTACGCTATAGTGTGTGTGCAATAACTATATTAAAAAATGTTACTGAAATAATTAACTCAACACAGGTCACATGCTAGTCATGTTTGCTATAATGCATGTCTACTGTATTTCAAAAATGTTAGTGAAATAAGATAATTCAATCAAATCACATGCTATTGACAGAATTATGTTATTTCACTAACATTTTTGATATGCTATTTGTGGTAACTCGTCAATATGATATAGTAAGATATCCCAATATCAATAACTATGCATAATTCTAGAAATATTTTTAAAAAAAACTTTTGTTCATAAAATGAACATTTTCTTAAACTAGGTACTCCAACAGAATGAAAAGTAATTAGAAATAGAATAGCAAACCTTGTAGTTACTCCAATCAATATCCAATTCTGAACAAAAAGAATCACTAGGTAGACCCAATTGTGCATCAACAAAACCCTGAAAAGGATTAGGAGGAAAAAAATATTAATGCAAATAACATTACCTCATTAAAAAATACATCTAAATACCAAATATCTCTATAATAAATATTACATTCTTCAAAGTTTAGTCTTTTTTCACTAAAAACTACTTCTAACCTACAACTACTAATATTATACAAATCCCAAATCTATCTAGTATCTTAGAATACTGAAACATTAGTTATGCACAAAATCCTCCCTAAAAATAACTGACGTTATCAAGAAGAGAACAATCTGATGATCCTTCTCATTCACTTCCACCATTCTCATTAGTAATCCATTCATTTTCTGCCTAATGCTATTTCCATAAGTATTTTTATGTCCAGTGTGAAGTGGCCACCACCATTCCTCTATTTCTTTTAAGACTAAGACCATCAGTAGCTGTTAGCCAACATCCATTACTGTCCAGCTTCAGATCTATAGAACTCTTTCATTCTGCCTACCTCTATCCTTTGGAAAAGCCTCCTTCACTGTTTTACCCAAAGATTACAACTGCAAACTTTGAAGACTGCAACTGTTTTGTATTTGCAACTTTGTAATTGAGAAATATTGTTTCTGATCTATTTATATTGACAACAATATGTTATAATATAAGCTAGTTATAATGAAGCCACCAAGAAAAAGAGGTGGACTAGCAGAAGAATTTACAGAAATTTCCTAGTAACACAAGGTGTTTTCATTTACATGAAACCAACTAGTATTACTAAGACATCTAAAAACATGCAAGATCCTTCTAAACTATATGAATTTTTCAAGCACTGGGTTTCAAGAGGAGAAGGGATCTCCTCTCTCTGAATGTTCATTAAACATGAAGGTAAACTCAAATAGGAGCTAATTTCAAGAAGTGGCACAGAATAATTTCAAGGAAAGCTGGAAAATATGATCTATTGTCACAATGGCACCATAACAGAAACCTGAAAAAGTTTTTTTTTTTTTTTTTGAAAAAAATTATAATAATAGGTATTTGAAAAGGAAAAACAAAAAGTGGTTCTACACAGAAACTTTAAACAGCAGAATAGGAAATGAATTCCAAACTAATAAATATTTTCAAAAAATCTAGAGAAAAGGGCAAAGCTAATAGTAATGTTTAGTATCTGCAAAATTTCTCTGATCAGGACAATTGTTACTACATATTCCAACAAAAAAAAAAAAAAAAAGTACATAAATTCATGATACAGAACACACGAAAAAAGGAACGATACCGATTACATCACTAATGATAGTGATACCTTAAGAATGATCCAGGATAGATGAACAAGTTTCGAATTAACAAGTTTCATGCAGATAAAATGTTTTATAGTAAACAAAAGTGCTACTTTAGTAGCATTTGTGAGCTCCTACAGTTAGAACACTCATCACAGGAGATCAATTCTTGTTGATAGTCATGTTACCAACGTATAAGCCTATTAAATTATTTAAGGAATTTACAACATATACTGGAATATTAATTAAAAGAAGCTTTAATAAATACCTTCTATATTTCGGCAACGTCACATTGCCATCTTCATGGGAACATACAACTATGACGTGCATGCAGGCACTACAAAAAACAAATGAAGCAGAAAGAGAGAAAACTACTGTTGTTCCTAGTCCTAAAGGTGCCCCCTAGTGGGCTATATTGGGTTGTCTTAGCTGTTGGGCTGAAGTTCTCAAGATGCAAGCTTCCCAAATTTAAGGCAGTCTCATGCACCCAAATTTGTTGAGATTTGGAAAGCCTCAACAAATTTGGGTGCATGGAATCATGCAAATGAAATTTCCATGGAATCATGGAAATTCATGGAATCAGCCTCAGCTGATTCCATGAATAATCTTTCATATTTAAATTTGCTGCGGTGTATTCACGTGGCTTTCTTCTAACGTATTCTGTGGCGGGTATCCAGAGCATGGTCTGGATACCCACGGAGTATACCCACATACTGATGAAATGTTCTGGATACCCGCCACAGAATACGTCAGAAGAAAGCCACGTTAATACACTGCAGCAAATTTAAATATGAAAGATTATTCATGGAATCAGCCTCAGCTCTAAAAAAAACTTTCCAAACCTCAACAAATTTGGGTGCATGAGACTGCCCCAAATTTGGGAAGCTTGCATCTTGAGAACTTCAGCCCAACAGCTAAGACAACCCAATATAGCCCACTAGGGGGCACCTTTAGGACTCTAGGAACAACAGTAGTTTTCTCTCTTTCTACTTCATTTGTTTTTTGTAGTGCCTGCATGCACGTCATAGTTGTATGTTCCCATGAAGAATGTGACGTTGCCAAAATATAGGAGGTATTTATTAAAAGTTTCTTTCAATTAATATTCCAGTATACGTTGTAAATTCCTTAAATAATGTAATAGTCACAAGAGATAAAATCACAATCCACAAACTCAGAGGTATTTCCATGGAGAGCTCCAGCAGACCATTGACAACTGCCATGCCACATTACCCATTAATAGTGTATAAAGGCAGCTGCTGTTGAATTCCACAGTTGATTAGTGCATTGGCAGCTGAACGATATAATTTCTCATCCTCTTCCTTCATTTCACATACTTTGGAATAGTTCTCTCCATACCACTCTCCAAAATGTATTCAGCTTAAAAACTTTTCAAGAAGCATAACATCCCATTTTTTTTTATTTATTTTTTTTTTTTTTTAATCTAATCAACTGCCCACGTTATAAGTCTTGAGACCTCAAAAGTATGGGACTGAAAAACCCTGGCATATGCACAAAATATTTAGAGCTAAGCTATGCATAAAAGTAGCTACACATGAAAAAGTGATAAAATATTCTGGAGGAAATGCTTACTGTGGGAAGTAATGAAAAGAATGGATTTTCCTCAACACACTATCAGGTTGATAGCCAACTTGTATAAGGAGCAAGAAGCCATGGTAAGAACAGGTGTTGGATTAACTGACTGGCTTCAAGTTGGAAAAGGAGTTAGGCAAGGATGTTTAGTATATATGCAGAGGACATCATGCGTGAAGCAGTGGATGAGCTCAGGACAGGAATTAGAATAGGAGGTAGATTGATCAGTAATCTGAGGTATGCTGATAATACAGTACTCCTTTATAATGACATGGAAGAACTAGGACTAATTCTTGACAAAGTTAAGAAGATCAGTAATAGCAGAGGACTTCAACTCAATCCTAGCAAGACAAAAATTATAGTTCTTAAAGGAAATACAAACAGAGAAGCTCTTGAGAAACAAGTGTACCTTAATGGAGAAAGAACTGAGGAAGTCAGCAAGTTTGAGTGCTTGGGATCCATTATTAATGTGAAGAATTGCTGTTCATCAGATATCATAAGAATGTTAGAAATGGCTAAAACAACAGTCTAAAAGACCTGTCTAAAATCTGAAAGGATGGATCTACCTTCATGGGAACAAAGTTGAGGATTTTGGATGAAATTGTTTTTCCAACATTCTCATGGATGTGAGACTTGGAACCTAAAGAAGTCAGATAAGAAACAGATCTCTGCTTTTGAGATGTGGTGTTACAGAAGGCTGTTGAGGATATCATATACTGAAAGGCGTACAAATGAATGGATGTTAGAAAAGATCAGTAGAACTTTAAGGCTCTTTACGGATATTGACAGAAGAGAGTTAAAATATTTTTGACACATGGAAAGGGTGGAAAGGGGACTTCTCAGAACAGTAATAGAAGGTAAAGTTCCTGGAAAAAGAGGAAAGGGTAGACCATCAATGAGATGGATGGATGGTGTGTGTGTGGAGTGACTGATCTTCAGCGAGTTGAGGCCGCCAGAATAGCAAACAACAGGACTACATGGCAAGGTGTGGAACATCACCGAGCATCGGAGTGACCATATGGCAGGGGTGTTCAACCAGTCGATCGCAGAGCGATTTTTGGTCAATTTCTTGTGCATTCCTCTTTACTTACAAATTTAATTAAAACTGAAAACATAATATTTTATTTATCATTATTTTGTATTATTTTTAATTCGCTTCAAGTGTATTTCTATTGTTTATTTAGTTTTCGTTAAAATTGTCAAATCAGTAATTTTCTTATAAGTCCGGGTAAATGAATTAATTTGGATCAGTGGAAGTCAAACAGCGAGCCGAGTGAATACGATTATAAGCAAAGTGTAAAAACTCGATTGTAGCTTAAATATTAAATATTTCAAAGCACATTACATCGATTTTTTACTTAGGTTAGTTAAGTCCCATGTGAATATTGTAAAAAAATAAACTTTATTTGTCTCGGTATAGTTTGTATTAGATGTTTTTGTAAATAACTCTTTTGAAGCTAACTGTGCATACTGCTTTAATAAGAATATGTTACAGTGTTAAAAACAAAGGCAATGTTTTTGTTGCTAAAGCTGTACATGGCAGCATTAGAAAGATTGTTATTGAAACTTGTATGTATGAGAAAGGTTTGCAGGCTCTAAGTGTAAACATCTCCGAAGTCGGTCAGAAAGAGTTCAAACAACTTTCCGATGGCTGGCAACTTACAATAAAAAAAGTGGAGGAGAACAAAAGGCGTGCCGAACTTGAAACTTAAGATGAAAGACTCATAGATTCTTTGGGAGTTGCCAAACTTCATGCGAGGTCTCAGAGGAAGCCTAATAAAAAGTGACTGAAGCAAGCAGAAGGTGTCCCAGTTCCACAATTGCTGTCAGAGAGGAGGCCACCCAGTCCAGAGTCACCGTCAGAGAAACTGCCCGGATCCACGTTGCTTGAGAGAGGAGTTTCCTGCTTCTAGAAAGGAGCTTCTCGGTTTGAGACGTTGCTAGAGAGAGACTACTTCTAGGCCACAGAGAAGGTTTCAAATTGCCGAAAGGAAGAGTTCCAATTGCCTGTGAAAAGTTTCTAGGCCAGGTTAATGTCAGACATTCACCAGTGTGTTGCGTTTTCATTACAATTTGATGAATCAAACGACTTCACTGATATTGCTCAGTTAATGGTATTTATTCTCATGGTATTTCAAGATTATTCAAGTAAAGAAGAACTTTTGAAAATTATACCATTATTGGGAAGGACTAGGGGGAGAAGACATTTTTTTGGCATTTGATGAATTTGTGAAACAACACAAACTTCCACTTTTTAAACTTGTGTCTATTACTACTGATAGTGCTCCTGCAATGATAGGTAATAAATCAGGCTTCATTTCATTGTGTAAAAACGATGACAAATATCCAGATTTCTTAACGCACCACTGTATTATTCACCAACAAGTACTGTGTAGTAAAAGATTAAACACAAAAGATGTTTTGGATATTACATTTAAAATTCTGTTCCAGGAAAAGCCCTGCAACAGCGGTTATTTAAATTACAGGCAGATGATGATAGGGAACTTCTGTTGTACAATAATGTTCGCTGGCTCAGCAGAAGTCAATTTTTAGAAAGATTTCTTGTATTAATTAATGATATAAAAAATTTTCTTGATGAAAAAGGAGATATTTATCCACAATTGAATGATAAAAGATGGTTCTTACACTTATCATTTTTAGTAGATTTCTGTACGAAATTAAGCAATTTAAATTTAGAGTTACAAGATAGAGATAAAAATTTAATTGACATGTTCAAGTTCAATAAAAACTTTCCAACAATACTTATTTTTATTAAAGAAAAATATAAATGACAGCGAATTTAGACATCTTTCATATTTATTAAAATTTTTTGAACAAAATCAAGAAATGCTTCGTTACGATTTAAAAGAATTTATTCATGAAATAGAATTAGTTGAGGAAGAAATAAATTCAAGATTTAAAGATTTTAATAAAACTGAAATGATTGTATCTTTTATCAATAATCCATTTCAAGAAAACTTGAACATCACAGAAATTTCAAATAAAATTAGTGGGCTGTTTGATATAAACCAAGCTGAAGTAGAACTTGAGATAATAAACATTCAGAATAGTTTACATTTAAAATCAATAAACAATGAAGTCATTTGGAAGTCTGCACATGAAAAATTCTCAATATTAACTGATATTGCACGAAAAATTCTGTCGTGTTTCGGACATACTTGTCAGAATCCACTTTTTCAAATATGAACGTCATAAAAAATCAATTAAGAAATCAAATTACAAATGATCATTTGGATGATTGTCTGCAATTGGCCACTTCTTCATATCAACTTGACTATGAAAATATTGCATGGCCCAAACAATGCCAAATTTCACATTAACTTTTTTTTTTTTAAATCAACCAGCATTTCCTGTAACTTGTGAGTTTCTAATCAATCTGTTGTTTTTCCTAACTTTGGTTTTCCAAAATAGAGAATTTTATTCCAATATATATATATATATATATATATATATTTTTTTTTTTTTTTTTTTTTTTTTTTGTATTAAAATAATTAAAAGTGGTAAATAAATTTTTAAATACACAAATAAAGTTTTTAGTTGTGTATTTTTTTTTAGTCGTTATTTTTGTGCGTAATCAGATATCGGGTTGGGGGAACGTGATCTATATAAGAGAGTAGATCGCTGAATAACTTATAAGAGTAGATCGCCGAATAACTTTTCATAGAAAAGTAGCTTGCGTAGTAAAAAAGATTGAACACCACTGCCATATGGCATCTGTAGATGCCCAGTGAACATATAGAGAAATGCTTACTGTAAAAGGAATCAGATGATGAAGGTCATGTAGAAAAAGATAGCCAGAAATATATGCTTTGCAAAATTCTAAAATGAAATAAGTAGTGACAATGACAAAGTATCCAGGAAGAATGCAATCATGACTACATTTTAGTACTGAAAGAAGACAGATGGAACAAAAATATAATCAGAAATGCTCAAATATGGAGGTACAAAGTTTTACTATGACTGCAATACAAAATCAGTAGTCCAGATCAGGTGAAATTCCAGAATGGAGTAAAGCATTTAGAGCACCATTTATAAAAAAAAGGAAATTAAACTGAGAATTATAGAGGAATTTCCCTATTGATGTTACAGGTAGATTTATACAAGCATACTTTGAAAATGTTTAAGAAAAGTTGAAAGAAAGCCTGGGAAAAGTTTAGGCCTAACAGCCAAGAATTTTTATTGTAACTTAATATTTGGTCCCTTGACACTAAGTATGAAAAATTTTCTTTTTGGATTTATTAGTGGACCATGGTTCTTTATAAATATATACAATCGTCGACAATTTTCGCCAGCTAAAGTCTGTCTGGCTTCTTCAGGACAAGAAATGGGTACACTAACGTTAAATGCTAAAAAAGAATGGAGTAACAACAGTTAAATTAATTAAAATCTAAATGACATAACATCAAGAGCATGAAGCATGGAGTCTTAGTCATTGTTTGTTGATTGCATTTTATAGTTTTTCGAAAAGTTGAGTTCTGCTAAGCATAGCGAATTTATCAAGCTTTTCCAAATGTCTATCTTTTAGTATCATGCCTTGATTTCTGTTGAGATTGTCTCCTGTCTGGAGTACCACTGCAGCTTCTTTGAAGTTTCTACATCTGAAATCTTCTTCAATGTATGGCATGGAGCTGTTGTCCCAATTGATGGAGTGGTTCGAAATCGAGAAATGATGGGCTAATCCTGAGGTATCTGTTCTGCTGTTGACATCCCCTATATGTTCTTTTTTTTCAGATTTCTAGGCTTGGTAATGTTTGGTCTATATAATTCAGTCCACAGGATTTTATTTATTTATTTATTGTATAGTAGCTGTAGATTTTGGGGAAGACAGGTGTTACAGAGAAAAATTTGATTCTATAGGTTTGAAGGGGGATGTTAACTAGTAGAAGCTTATGCATTTATGGTCTAAATGTCCATGAAAATATCTACATAACAGTAGTAGTGTTTAGGACAGAAACACTAATCACTGTTATGTCTGAAAGAAGGGTCATCAATTAATCATATATCCTCATGGGGGGGGGGGGTTATACAGGATAATTATGATAGCACTACATGAAAAAAGTTATACCTTTGCTAACTTCGGATCAACAATTTTCCTCCAAATTAATCTGTTATCTGACAACGTTCCAATATTATCAGATGCTATATTTCTGTCTTTTAAGGCACTTTTTTTTACTGTATCAATCTATCTACTTCTTGGTCTTCCTCTGGGTCTTTTCCCTGCTAACTTGGCAAAGAATACTTGTTTTGCTAATCTTTCCTTTCCCATTCTGTTTAAGTGACCATACTATATGAGATTAGCTCTACTAACACATTCCTGAATGCTAATAATGGCAAGTTCTTTCCTAATATCCTCATTTTTAATGTGATACTGCTTGATGTCATCTGTTCACTCCACTAATCTTTCTCAGAACTCTCATATCAGAGGTCTTCAGTCTTTGATCACTTGTTTTATTTATAACCGAACCCCCAGATGCATAAGCTAAAATTGGTTTGAATGCCATCTTGTATACAGCTAATTTAGTGTTTTCACTAATTTCTTTCATATTCCATATACAGGGGGTCCTCGAGTTATGTCGGAGATCCGTTCCTACGGACCGACATAAGGCAATTTTCGATGCAAGTTGGAATTACCATAGCCTAAGTTACTTACCTAACCTAAAACACCTTATAGTCATATGTATATATCAAGAAACAGAACTAGGTCATAGGAAAATGAAAGGGAGAACATAATTACTGTATAGTACAGAAAAATGACAAAAATGAAACTGTAATAAAAAAACATAAAAATGAGAACAATTCCCAAAATGACAAATGAAACTGTACTTTCACGTGTTCAAGAATGCGAACTTTATCCTAAATAATAGTCCCAACTGTGGTACGACTTAAGTTCAATGCACGGCCGATGTTTGTTGGCATTTCTCCCTTTTTTGCCCTTTTAATAATGTCTAATTTCACTTCTAATGTAATGGCTTTCCTTTTCTTTGACACACTGCCATCAGAAGAGTCTGCCTTACGTTTGGGAGCCATATTGAAGGGTAAAAAGTCACAAAAAAACACAAACACAAAAGTGAGAGAACGGATGTAAACAAAGCACGCGGTACCCAAAAAAGTGTATGCTGGGACCCAAGCGATGCCACCTCTCCCAAACAAACGGCGCATAACGGCGTATTTTTCCGCCATGCTCGCAAACAAGTTCTCCCGCGACATTTGAATTTTACGTCGCACTGCTTCAAGTCGAAATTTATTTTTTAAATTATTTATGGGATTACCGCCGTAAAGTCGAAACGACGCATGTTGAGGATGATGTAGGTCGAGGACCCCTGTGTAAATTTATTCAGCTGACTTCCTACCATACTAGCTTTAACTAATTCTGTTGTTTATTTCCATATATAATTTTACCATCTTCACTAAAAGTGTGCCTAAATAGTTGGAAGGTTTTACTTGTTCTATATTGATGTTTTCAATGTATCTGCCTATTTTCATTGCCTTTATATTTTAATTGCTGATTTTTACCAAATTTATTATAACAGTTATTCAATTTATTCATAGAATCTTGCAGACTTACACTGGATTTATTTGGAAGTATAACATTATCTGCTTAACTAAATTGCCAAGATTAACATCACAAATTTTGATAGATTTAATACCACTTTCCTACATAATGTGATCCATATAAATAATGAATAACAGAGGAGGTAATGTGTGCCTTTGTCATGCACCTGATTTTACTTCAAACCTCCCTGTACCTCTAAGTCTAACTGCTGACTTACAGCTTAAATAGAGACTATTTATCTTGATATAATGTCCCATTTATACCCTTTAACTGTAGCGTTTTTAAAAGATTTTCTCTTGGCATCCTGTCATATGCCTTTTCCAGATCAACAAAACTTAAACACAAATCCTTATTATATTTGCAAGATTTCTCAACTATTTGTCTTAATAAATTTCACTTAAATGAAAATCTGATCCTGACAACCTCTAACTGGATTGAATCCAGCTTGTTCTTCACCAAGCTTCCTTTCTACAATATTTTATATCAGTTTCTCAAGTATACTGGCATAAATCTTACCAGGAACACTCAGTTGGGAATTACCTCTGTAATATCTCACATTCAGTTTTATTTCCCTTTTTATATTAGATTGCAAGAAACATTAATTTTGCAAAGTCAAGCAGATTTTTTATTTATACAATATTGGCAGTTATTGTTTAGAATTTTAAATCTAAATGTCAGCATGTAAGAATATGATAATGATAAAATTAGGGAGCAACAACATGACACATTAGATAAAACATATACTGAGTTTTGGCTAGGATTTTAGCAGTTGTCTATTCAGATGAAAACAAATAATAACACTTAAATTACAAGAGCATGACAATATAGTCAAACTCTTGGTACACAATAAATAACAGAAAAAACTCATGTAGAAAGATTATTTATTAGTATAATTTTCACCTGTGTGTCACAGGCATCTTCAGTACATTAAGCTCAAAATTAAACACTAACTGACAATTCCAAAAAGCGCCACCTAAGTAGCTGGTATAAGATAACTTTCCTTAAAAAAAAAAATAATAAAAAATAAAAAAAATAAAAAAAATTAATACAATAAAAAGTTAGGAAAGATTAGCTGATTTGTAAAGTACTATCTCCCATAAAGGGGATAGACGTAAGCCGTCGGATCTGTTTAAGTTAGGAGAATGAAGTAGAGTTTCACATGTTTCTTTATAAAGGCATTCCATGAGAAACTGACTTTTGTGAAGAACTCTCGTCTTTCTCCAATGAACCCTGTGTCTAGTGAAGATGGCATGTTCAGAAAGTCCAGACTTTTCAGGTTTAAAGTATTCAATATAAGATTGGTGTTCTTCTAGCCGAATAGAGGCAGATCTTCCCGTTTGCCCGAAATAAGATAATCCACAAGAGCGTGGAATCTGGTAGACACCTGGATGATTAAGATGTGGAAGCTTGTCCTTAGGAGAAGTGAGAAAGGTGGAGATTTTTCTAAATGGTCGAAAGGCAACAAAAATATTCAGTGGTTTTAAAACTTTTGCTATACGTTCACTGATGCCTTGTACAAAAGAGATAGTAATGCGCGTTATTTCCTCTGTGTTTGAAGAGGAAATATCTCTTTGAAAAATCTCCACCTTTCTCACTTCACTTTCCACAAATCAGCTAATCTTTCCTAACTTTTTATTGTATTAATTTTTTTTTTTTTTTAGGAAAGTTATTGACCTTTTTAGTTATCTTACACCAGCTACTTAGGTGGCGCTTTTTGGAATTGTCAGTTAGTGTTTAATTTTGAACTTAATGTACTGAAGATGCCTGTGACACACAGGTGAAAATTATACTAATAAATAATCTTTCTACATGAGTTTTTTCCATTATTTATTGTGTACCGATATGTCTACTCATGGTTTACCTCTTTTAAAACTTAGTCAAACTCTTGGTTATAATGAGAACAATGGTAATGCAAAAATTTCCATGTTGTCACCATTACTCGCTGTATCAGCAATGAATTAAATCTGCCTCCTATTTTTTCAACCCTCAATGACAAAAAAATAAAAAATAAATAAAATACATTCAAAAAACAATTTATTTATTTTAAATAAATATGTAAAATTATGGACAAATAAATTCACTTATTTGTCGATAATGGTACAGCATGACAGAATTTCATGCCAGCTGAGACATCACCCTGTTAAACAAGACCCTATGTTTTCACCCGGGAACAGTGTGAACAACAAAAAGTCAGAGTTCAAGAACGGTACTATCAACATAAGAAGCCTCAATGTCAAAGAAGTGGAGCTAGGAAGAACTGGATAAGTACCAGATTGACATAATAGGGATGACTGAAGCAAAAAAAATTCAAAACTGATGAAATCTTTCTAAGCAATAAATGCAAAATGTTATATTCAGGAAATAACAATCAGGGAAAAGAAGTAGTAGCTATAGTATTAACACTAAATATGAGGCTAATCTGCTTGAATGGCAATATCAAGTAGAGTGATGTGGGCAAATATCAGAATAGGGAACTGGACAATGAGACTTATTTGTGCCTATGGTCCCACAGAAGGCTCTACTAAGATAGAATTGGAGAAATTTTTTGAGGTTTATGAGTAACTGAAACAATGAAAAAGGAAAAGTTGATCATTGTTGGAAATCTAAATAGCAGAGTAGGAAATGACTGTCAGACATACAGAAATATTTTGGAAAACTTTGGAGAAAACAGGAAAGCTAATAATAATAGCAAGTATCTGTTGGATTTCTGCTCAGGACATAGACTGGTTATTACAAACTTACTATGAAAATGAAATTAATTTATTATGAAATTAAATGAAACAAACAGCAACAGCAAAGTGGTAAAAAACACTCAACAGGCATGCAATCAGGAATATATATATATATATATATATATATATATATATATATATATATACTTGAAGTATATAAAAAGTCATCAATAGTCTGAAATGTGAAAATGCAGTGGCAGTAAAGAACATTTGACCAGAAATGCTCAAATATGGAGGTATAAAAGTCTTGCAGTGTCTGCACCATATAGTTCAGAAGGATGAATTCCAGATGATGAGTAGAGCGCTCACAGTACACATATATAAAGGGCACTTAAACTGAATGCAAGAATTGCAGAGGTAATTCCCAATTGAGTGTTCCTGGTAAGATTTATGCAAGTATACTTGAGAAACAATTGAGAAGAATTGTGGAAGAAAAGCTTGGTGAAGAACAAGCTGGATTCAAGCCAAATAGAGGCTGTCAGGATCAGATATTCACTTTACAACAAATAGTCGAGAAAGCATGGGAATATAACAAAGATCTGGATTTAAGTTTTGTACACCTGCAAAAGGCATATGACAAGGTGGCAAGAGAAAAGATATTCAAAACGGTATAGTTATATGGTGTCAATGAATCATTATATCAAGCAATACTTAGTCTATATCCAATGCAGCAAAGAAAAGTATCCCAAAGGGCTACAGGAGAAAAGTTATTTCAAACTACACAAAGGTTCACCAGGAACTTGCCAGTAAAATAACTAAACGAAATGAATTATTTAACATCTTAAAAATTGGAAGCTCTTCAGAAACCAGGATCGAGTACAACAAGATAAATGCTGAAATTAAACAAAAATATAATATATTACAAAGAACTAGGTGGCAAGAATTTTGCCACAACTTAAATCCAAACACTTCAGATACCAAACTTTGGAAACTGACTGCTAATTTACAAAGAGGGCTACCAAAGGCAAGTGAGACTAACACGCTAAAAGATCCAGATGGAAATATCAAAATTGGAGATAGGGAGATCGCAAATACCTTGGCCTTTCATTTTCAAAAAATAAGCAACCTAGAGATGAATACTAGGAAAGACCATCAAATATCAAAACTGGCTCGACAGCAGAAAAATGCTGCAAACTTCCCAAAATATCAAAACAAACTATTCTGGGATCTATTTACAATCTCTGAATTGGGAGATACCTTGGAGAGACTAGATATAAATAAATCATGTGGACCAGATAACATACAAGAAATTATGATCAAACATCTTCCTTCCCTAGCCCTAGATTGGCTACTTCGCCTAATACAACAGTAGCCTAAAAGTTCCGAAAGACTGGAAGACAGCCACAATCCTGCCAATCTTAAAGCCTAACAAACCGCAAGACCAACCAGGAAGTTATAGACCAATTTCATTGACTTCAATTCCAGGCAAATTAATGGAAAAAATGATACTCCAACGGTTCAATTACTATCTAAACAAAAATAGTATACTATCACATTTTCAGGCTGGCTTTAGAAGAAAT
Organism: Typopeltis vanoorti; assembly: GCF_054136105.1. Lineage (NCBI taxonomy): Eukaryota > Metazoa > Arthropoda > Arachnida > Uropygi > Thelyphonidae > Typopeltis > Typopeltis vanoorti. The sequence goes on along the minus strand of NC_143549.1, from coordinate 44,485,319 downwards.
CGCTCAACAACTGATCAACTTTTCGATTTAACCCAAACAATTCAAATAACTTCTAGACCAAACCTACCAAATCCACCATTGCAGCTTTTATAAATTTTAGCAATGCCTTTGACAAGGTGTGGAGGCAGAAACTCTTTTCCAAACTTTGCCATATTGGAATAGAATGGAAAGTTCTTTACTGGATCTATGACTTTCTAAGAAATAGAACAATTCGAGTTAGAATAAATAATACCTTTTCCAAGAAAGTGAAAATAAGACAGGGACTCTCTCAAGGTAGCATTTTGAGCCCACTCCTTTTTTCCCTCTACTTAAATGACTTAGATAAAAATATAAATAAAGAAACAAAGATAGCTATGTTCGCTGATCATTTGGTCCTATTCTCAGCTCACAACAACCTAGAAACACCAGAAGGTCACTTAAATAAAGCCATTGAAAGTTTAGCTAGATATTGTGAAAACCAAAAAATGAAAATTAACCCTACTAAATCAGAAATCTGTGTTTTTACTATTAATAACCACCTCAGAAAGTGGAGACCAAAGATTAAGCTAAACAGGCAACTAATTACATTTAACAAAAACCCCAAATACCTTGGAGTTACTCTGGATACATTGCTAAGCTTCAATAAACATATCAACAATGTTGCAGTCAGAGCAAAAAGAAGACTAAATATCATGAAAAGTATCTCAGGTAAAAAGTGGGGAGCCAATGCTAAAACCTTAAAAGTCACATATACCTCTATTATCCGTCCCATAATGGAATATGCTTCGCCTATCTGGATGCAAACATCACAAACCAGTTTAGACAAGCTTATAAAAATTCAGAAAAATGCAGCTAAAATCATATGTGGACTAAGGAATACAACTCCTGAAAAATAGCAGAATTCGAATCCAATCTTGTTCCTTTAAAAATTAGGTGGCAAAAAAATCTTGCCAAATTTGTAGAAAAAATTGCATCCCTTGTGCACAATCTGGTGAGAGGTTGGGTGTTAAGATGAAGTGTCAATTTCTGCAGTGTTTTCATATATCATTCAAATGTGAATGCTGTGATATCCAAAAATATCCATAAGCAAGACTCCACCTTTGTCTAAAAATACGATTGCCATGATTTTGCTCATAAAAGGCTGATTTCCATGGCCAAAATAATGATAATGAATGGTGTTATCTCAATATGATATATTGTTAATTCACAAATTAAGTGACATAATGCCATTCTATTGGCTATTTTGGTAATGCTGAAACCATGCTTCATCCATATAAAGCAAGAAAACCTCCCTTGTCATAAATATATATGTGACATGCCTTTCCGGGCTTCTTTGTGTTCCTGCACAGCATTTTTGGATCACTGTGCACAAACTTAGCTGTAGCTAAGCATCAATGATAGTCATCACCAGTAATTTTCCAATACTGACTGCACTGTACATTTATAGTGACATGATGATCCACCTTGATCAGTACACTGTGACTTGTCAGCTGTCAATGCCAGTGATGGCTGCTTCAAGCCTCATCTGACATGGATTTCCATTGCTCTTGAGGTGTCTGATCAAGCATAACTGTGCTCACATCAATAATACTTTCTCCATACGCATTTTCCACTGGACTTATCTTCTACAGGAAGGAATTCAATCATCACTCTGCTTTATATGTACATGTATAAAAACCTTTATTTTAAATCACTTGCGTTTATTTAAACAAAGCTTTCTATTGCAGTGTCATGTTAAATCAAAAGAAAAAAAAGTAGGTGGCATTACTTTCCTACCACTCTCTCACACTATTAGTAGGAAGCTAATAATATCACAGTATCCTATATACCTCTTCAGGGTGTATATATCAGGAAACAATAATTGTGTATTGTTTGAGTGATTTCACATTCCTTGGGATTGATGGAGAATAACTTTCAGATCTTACAGTTGAGTTAATTACAGCAAATACTTTACCCTCAAGAGAAAATCCTACTATATGTTGCAGGAATGTTCTTTTCTTAGTCCCATATCACAATGAGAAACTAACATCAGCCACTACTTTTAGAAAGGTCTCACCACTATGACTTGATAAACATCTGTTTCAATAATGGAATACGGAGAGTTGTCATAAAATAAATACACCCAATTCTCCATTTACACAGTAGATTGGTTCCAGAAAAATCCATGTAAAAAAGAATACAGCACATATAGAAAAATAAAAGAATGGCTCCAGATGTGAAAATCCAATCTATCTATCTATAAGTTCACTGGGCATCTACAGATTCCGTATGGTCACTCCGGTGCTCAGTGATGTGCCACACCAAGCCTCACCATGTAGTCATGTTGTTCGCTTTTCTGGCAGCCTCAACTCTCTAAAAGTCAGTCACCCCACACACACACACCATCCATTCATCTCGTTGATGGTCTACCCATTCCTCTTTTTTCAGGAACTTTATCTTCTATTACTGTTCTGAGACGTCCTCCTTCCATCCTATCTATGTGTCCAAAATATTTTAACTCTCTTCTATCAATATCCTTTAGGATCCTTAAAGTTCTACTAATATTTTCTAACACCCGTTCATTTGTATGACTTTCAATATATGATATCCTCAACAGCCTTCTGTAACACCACATCTCAAAAGCAGATATCCGTTTCTTATCTGACTTCTTTAGGTTCCAAGTCACATCCATGAGTCGTTCTTGGGAAAACAACTGCATCCAAAATCCTCAACTTTGTTCTCATGGAGACAGATCCATCCTTCCAGATTTTAGACAGGTCTCTGACTGTTGTTTTAGCCATTCCTAACATTCTTATGATATCTGATGAACAGCAATTCTTCACATTAATAATGGATCCCAGGTACTCAAACTTGCTGACTTCCTCAATTCATTCTTCCTTGTTATATTTGTTTCTCAAGAGCTTGTTTGTATTTCCTTTGAGAACCATAATCTTTGTCTTGCTAGGATTGAGTTGAAATCCTCTGTTATTACTGATCTTGTTAACTTTGTTAAGAATTAGTCCTAGTTCTTCCATGTCATTACAAAGGAATACTGTATCATCAGCATATCTCAGATTAATTAGGATAGAATAGAAGGTAGATTGATCATCAATCTACCTTCTATTCTATCCTAATTCCTGTCCTGAGCTCATTCAATGCTTCCTCCGCATATATACTAAACAAGTGAGGAGAAAGTAAACATCCTTGCCTAACTCTTTTTCCAACTTGAAGCCAGTCAGTCAATCCAACACCTGTTCTTACCGTGGCTTCTTGCTCCCTATACAAGTTGGCTATCAACCTGATAGTGTGTTGAGGAAACCATTCTTTTCATTACTTCCCGCAGTTTCACATGCTCAACACAGTCAAAAGCTTTGGAGTAGTCTAAGAAACACATTACCAGAGGGAGTGTGAATTCTTCATATTTTTCTATAATCTGTCTAAGACAAAGGAACCTTTCCTAAAACCTGCTTGTTCCTCGGGCATCTCTGCCTCAACTTTGGCCTCAATCCTATTTCGCATGATTTTCAATAAAATTTTGCTTTCATGAGATATTAAACTAATAGTTCTATAATTCTTGCATGCCTTCATATCACCGTTCTTATGTAGTGGTATGAAAACCAACTTCTTCTGGTCTCTAGGCCATGATCCTGTCTCCCATATCCTTGTAATCAATCTATGAAACACTTTATCCCTCCAGCCCCTGTGGCCTTAATTAACTCTGCTGGGATTTCATCTGCACCTGGGGCTTTATTGCTGTTAAGCTACTTAACTGCTCTTTCAACTTCATACTTAAGTGGATGAGGTTTCAAATCAAAATTTGCCTGGTGAGAGGGCTCCACATTTTCTTTATCCACTCTGCTGTACAGTTCCTCACAGTATTCTTTCCATCTGTTTTTGATTTCCAACTCTTAGTAATGCTCCATTCCTGTCTTTTGATGACATTTGATTTAGGCTTAAACTTGTGCTTTAAGTCACAAACTAAATAAAACATCCTTTTATAATTGTACCTCCTCATCTGGAACTCTATTTCTTCACATTTATTAGTATAGAATTTCTTTGTCCTGCTTGATGGCTCTTCTGACTTCTCTCTCCTGTATTCTTCAGTCCCTTTGTCTCGCCAACCGCCTTCTTTTGATTAGTTTCCATGCTGAATCTGAAATCCATGGGTCTCTCTTGGTGTTTTTATTGGGTCGAGATACTTCTTCGCTGTATCCTATATTATCACCTTGACTCCTTCCCAAAGTATTTCTGGTGAGTTCTCCTCATTGGTCTCCAAAAAATCATCCAACCGAGTTGATGTTTCTTCTGTGAATCCACTAGGAATTACTCTAACATCCAATCTAGTGGGATTTGTCTGACCTGGAAGTTTTCAGAGTCTTAGTCTTACTTTGGCTCTTACTAGCTGATGGTCTGTACCACAATCTGCTCCAGGATAAGTATGCACATCAGAGATGCTAGTCTTCCACTGCTGGAGAGCCAGGATGTAATCAATCTATCAATGTTAGATGTCCAAGTATAGGTCCGTCGTAGATGTTTCTGGAAGCAAGTATTGGTAATAAGTAATCTGTTAGCACGGGCAAATTCCAACAGTCTTTCACCACGGGTGTTACGCTCACCCAGACCAAACATGCCACACTCCAACCTGACTCTCATACTCTTTCCCACTTTTGCATTTAAGTCCCCCTAAGATGTAAAGTATGTTTCTCCTTGGTTGGCAGTTCAAAACAGTTTGCAAGTTTTCATAGAATTCCCCACTCCCTTCTTCAGACCGATCTGTGTGGGGTGCATAAACTACCACAATTGATACATTGGTAGGCTGTGCCTTAAGTTTAATAGAAACTATCCTATCATTAATGGGATTATAACCAAAAAGGTTTCTTGCCTGAGCTCTCCTCAGTATCACAGTTACCCTATGATGTTTTGAGTCATTACCTGAGTAAATAACTAGCTTACCATCCTGTCTTTTGAAGTGACCTTCCATCTGGTATCTGTAATTCCCAAGATGTCAATTTTATACCTATCCATCTCTTTATAATCTCAAGAGTACCTATCTGTAGACCCCAAACATTCCATGTGCCTATGTAAAATTCCCTTCTAAGATTAATCTTATACCTTCTGTGTTGCTCATTCACGGTATCACTGACTTTTGATGGAGACTGTAATATACTTCTCAAACAGGACCCTTTGCCTAAGCCCTGAATGTGGCTCCGATTATTCTGTGTGACAACCGATGCAGCATGAGATGTGTTACAAGGCACAACCATATTAGCATTTTGGAGTGGTCACTGCAAGAAGAAAGTGGTAGGGTTGCAGAGGCCCTTTCCACATAAGATGAGATGAAATAGCAAAATAGGAAAGATTCATCCCCAGTTCTCAAATACTCTAATAGCATTGGAGGGGTGGGAGGGGAAGCAAGAAGAAAAGAAAAAAGGGAGGGACCAGTCTACAGATGTATATTACGTGAAGGAAGGCATGGTCAAGGCATTTGCCATGCCTGTACTCACTAAAGTGTGCCCTTCAGGCAGTAAAAATCCAATACGAGCAATAAGTTATTTTCAAACAAAACATATGAAAGTCATGGGAATAAAACTATTTAATATTAATGGAATATATTTTTTAATTTTAAGTACTTATTTAAAGTATATACATATGTATCTTTCTTAAAGAAAATAAGTGTGTCACTAATAAAAACAAATTCGAAATATCCAAATACACCTCGCATATGGTTACTAGTTATTAAATTTTATTCACAGTCACTTTCTGATAGTCTCTTCTGTGAGACTGGAATTAAATCACTTCCATCACTTGAAACACTTGGGCAGTCCTGTTCATACTGCAATGGCAAAATATTTTCTTTAGTAAAGGAACTACTGTATTTTTCGGACCATAAGCACCACCTTTTTACATAGAAACATCGACTGAAAATTGGGGTGCGTCTTATGGTCCAAAGGTAACATTAAAATACGAATCTTTACAGTGTTCCAAAGCTGTTAGTAAAGTTCAATTACTGGCGCAATATGTTAATAAAATTAGTAAATATGCCATTGAAGGTAGGTATCTAAGTTATCTCCCGGCATGTGGGTGAATCACCGATTTAGAGCATCAATAGACATTAGTGTGTAAACATGTGCTTTTGTACGGTTCATTTCAATTATTTTTTATAAGTCGTTAAAATTTTTATCTTAAAATTAGAAAAAATGAACGTAAACCAAAAAAAAAAAAACTTTCATATAACGCGAGTTATAAATTAAATGTGATAAATTATGCAAAACAACATGGAAACAAAGCAGCAGAAAGACATTTTGGTCCACCACCAACAGAAAAAATGGTTTGCAAGTGGAGAAAACAAGAGGAACAATTAAAACTGCTATGTAAACACAAAAAAAAGAAAATTGGCCAGAATTAGAAGTACAAATGAAAAATTGGGTAACAAATCATCGAAACATGGGAATATCTGTTTCTACGAAAATGATAATTTTTGAAGCGAAACGATGGGCAACTGCTAATGGAATTTTAGATTTTACCAAATCAGTTTTGGTGCTTTAGATTTATGAAAAGACACGGGTTATGTATGCATACAAAAACCACTCTAACCCAAAAAATGCCAGCTGACTATGAAGCTAAAATTATAGAATTCCATAGATTTGTCATATCAGTGAGAAGGAAATTTGACTTTGAGCTTAATCAAATTGCAAACATGGATGAAGTGCCTCTAACTTTTGATGTTCCTTCAAATCAGACAGATTCAAAAGGCACCAAATCAATAGTGATCGAAACAACAGGTCACGAAAAAACTCGCTACAGTGTAGTTTTAGCTTGTTGCACGGACAGAACAAAACTATCCCCTGCCCATGTTAATCTTCAAGAGAAAAACGTTACCAAGAGATGAAATTCCTCGTGACATTATCCACATTCACGATAAAGGCTGGATGGACGAAACAGGAATGAAATTATGGATACAAAAGATATGGGCAAAACGTCCTTGTGCGTTGTTTAAAAAGCCTGCAATGTTAGTGTGGGATCAATTCAGAGATAAAACAGAATCAACCAAGAAGCTTCTAAAAGAAATGATACAGAATTAGCTGTCATTCCTGGAGGCCTTTCAAGTCAATTACAACCCTTGGATGGATCTATTAATAAACCTTCAAAACTTTTATGTGGGAAGATTGGAACAAATGGATGGCAAAGCCAAATCACGATGTTACAGCAACAGGACGTATGAAACGCCCAACAATTTCAGAATTATGTACCTGGGTGAAAAATTCATGGGAAGTTGTGAAAGAAGAGACGATTATGAAGTCATTTAAGAAATGCGGGATAAGTAATGCAATGGATGGTACCGAAGATGACGCAGTTTTTGAAGGGAGTGACAACAATAGTTCAGCCGAAAGTAATATGAACAGCGACATTAACAAGACCAATGATAGTACAGAGTGAAGAAACTGAATATTGCTAATACAAATGATTGTAACAATAAATAAAAATTAATTTGTAAATATCTTTATATAATAAAATATTTTTTTCTAAAAATAGTCTTGTAAATTTGGGGTGCGTCTTATCGTCTGAAAAATACAGTAAATTAGCACTAATTTTCAATAATTTTGAAAGGCGATTTTTTTTTTTTTTACCATGAACTCTGTAATTAATCGATATCCTGTTTTGACTAGATCCTTGTATAAACAGAAATTCAAAAAGACCCAAATACACCTGTGCATAGGTTCTTCTTTTCAGCCATTTTCTGTCCACTGCTGGACAAAGGCCTCCTCCACTTCTTTCCACCTTTCTGTTCTTGGCAATGGTTGACCAATTTTCCCCCAAAACATTTGACAATTCATCACTTCACCTTCTTTTAGGACGTCCTCGTTTCCCTTCTTTAGGAATCCAGTTCGTTAGTATTGTGGTCCATTGCTCATCTTCTCTTCTGGATAGATGTCCAATCATTTCTAGTTTAGTCGCTTGTGGTGAAGAACGATGTCAGTGATGCAAATCTGGCTTCTTATCCAAGTGTTTCGTTTCTTATATTTTAATGTGACGCCTAGCATCAACCTTTCCATTTTTCTTTGAGTTAATTTATTTGCCAGTGCTTTTGTTAGTGACCAAGTTTCACAACCATATGAGATGACTGGAAGTATATACTGGTTAAATGTCTTCTTTTTTAAACAGAGTAGGACATAGTGTTGAAAAATGCTTTTCAATTTTCTGCAAACTCTATTTAATTCCTTTTGGCATTCGGTTTAGATCAATGAGATGACCTAAGTATGTATATGAAGACTCCTTCCAAGAAGTTATTTTCTATCATGTTTTTTGGTGTTACAAAATGATTAAACATGATTTTTTTTTTTCTGTTCATCTTTAGACAGACGTTTCTGCTTTCATGATATAGGTCTTCTGGAGTGTTTGCAAAAATTATATCTGCATATCTTAGGTGTGTTAAGTATCTGTTATTAATTTTTATACCAAGGTTTGTCCAGTTTATATTAATGAATGTTTCTTGAAGGACTGCTGTAAAGATTTTGGGTGATAGTGTCTCCTTGTCACACTTTTTTTCAATTGATATTTTATTGCTACTCGTGTGAAGTTGGATTGTTGCTGATGCAGTGAGGTATATTGCCTGGAGGAGGTCCATACATTCTCCAGAAACTGCCTGATTCTGGAGTGCTTGTCAGATTATTGCATTAGTTTGGATGGAATCAAATGCTTTTTCATAATCAATGAAGGCTAAACAGAGAGATAATTGGTTTTCTTCTGCTTTTTCTATTATTTGTTTTACTGCATGCATATGATCAATTGTGTTAAAGCCTTTACAGAATCCTGCTTGTTCGACTGGTTGATTTGAGTCTAGAAGAGGTGTTAACCTGTTTGTTATTACTTGAGAATTTTGTACAGATCAGAGAGAATACCAAATGGTCCATAGTTCTTTACTTCTTTGTCCCCTTTTTTTAAATATCAGTAACAGCATATGGTTATTAGTTATTAAATTTTATTCACCATCACTTTCTGATAGTAGCCACATTCTCTTGCGCGAGACTGTAATTAAATCACTTCCATCACTTTGGCCGTCCTATTCATACTGCAATGGCCATGCCCTAGAATTTTGGGTAAAGAGCCAATGACGTTATAAAAAAAAAGGGCACTCCTAAATGAAAATAGGCTATATTAGCTATTAAAATAGTTTATTTTTTAGAGGAGTAACATGAGAATTTTCCCAGAAATAATATCTATAGGAAAACTCACTTTTTTTTAATGTAAAAAAGTAATATAAAAATTTACATTCTTTTTTTTTTTTTTTTTTTTTTTTAACCTGTTTTCCTCTATTTTTATACAGCTAATTCTCTTTTCACACGACATTTTTTTATTTTTTATTTTATTTACACGATTTCGAAATAACGCGGTTTAGAAAACAAAAGCAATTCTATTTTTACATAGAATATTTTGATTTAACATGGTTCAAATGGTGTTTATTTTTAAAATTTCTGTTTGGATTCAGTTCTGTTAAATAAAGTATTTCCATAATAATTATCATTTCCTAGAATGGTACTATGTACTTAAACTTGAATTTTGAGGAACTCCCTCAATGTTTTAAATAGCAGGGATTACTCTAAGCTACAGAATGTAGATAATTGTGGTGACAACAAAAAAACAATTTTTGTAGTTACGATTCCTCGAAGTTAAGCCAACAGATGATCCTTTATATTCATTTGCCATTGGTTCATGGAAGAAGGGTGCTATGCAGATTCCTCGAAGGTAAGTTGGTCCATTACAGAAGGCCTGCCTAAATAAAGCTGCTTGGAAGGAGTTAAGCTGTTTGCTAAACAATCATTTCTTGATTACAATTCGAAATGGTTACGTGTTTTGTTAATGAAAGTTTTGTTCGCACAATAGAGTTCGCGTCTAAGACCACAGGCAAAGCAACGAAAGGTGTGGATTTTAACATGTTACCAGTGCACCGGAAGGCAAGCAAAAAAGATTGGATTACAAAAGAAATTTTCAATGAATGGTTCAATGTTTTGTTCCAGAAGTTAAATGCTATTTGATGGGGGGAAAAAAAAAAATCTGGACTTTAAAGTTTTATTGATTATAGACAATGCACCCTGGCCATCCTGTTTAAGAACACCCAAATGTGGAATTTTGTTTCCTGACACCTAATACAACCACTAGACCAGGGTGTGATCGCTACCTTCAAAACTTACTAAATAAGAACATTCCAATACATTTTGGATAAATTACTGAATTACTTCCTTTTACTGAAGAAAATATTTCTTCAGTATAATAAAAATAAAAAAAAATTTTTAAAAAAATAAAAATGTAAGGGAAAAAGACTTTTTCCCTTAAATCCCTCCTCTTTCCTTCCCCCCCAAAAATTATTTTATCTTCAGCTCCTCTCACCCCACCTCCCAAAACGCTCTCTACCCATCCCTTAATATTATACACATATTAAAAAATCTTGGTTTTTTTTAGAATAATTCCCCTGCATTGCTTTACCCCCACTACCCCAAAAATACTCCCTTCCTTTAAAAGCATATGAAGGCACATCGCCAGAATGAGACAGAAAACAACATCAAAAAAGGTATGTCCAAAAATTTCTATTTTTATTCTTCATATATTAGTTTTATAACACTTCAGTAATGCCCTAGAATTTTGGGCAAAGACAGAAAACAACATCAAAAAAGGTATGTCCAAAAATTTCTATTTTTATTCTTCATATATTAGTTTTATAACACTTCAGTAATGCCCTAGAATTTTGGGCAAAGAGCCAGCGACATTGTAAAAAAAAGGGGCACTCCTAAATAAAAGTAGGCTATATTAGCCAATAAAATAATATTGAGTTTTTCCTGTTATATTTCTTTTGAATAAAGATCTGTTTTTCAAATATATTATTGCATTTCATTTTGTAACCTTAATGTGTTACTCACTCAGTTTTTACCATAACCTTTTCATTATTTACAAAGCAGCACAATAAAAAAAATAAAATAAAAAAAGACATGGATGTTAACCAGTTTAAACCTTATATATAGCAACAGCTAAGGTGTGTTTATAATTGTCAAAGAACATATGTCGATTAAGAGCATTATTTTACCATAACCTTTTCATTATTTACAAAGCAGCACAATAAAAAAAAATAAAATAAAAAAAGACATGGATGTTAACCAGTTTAAACCTTATATATAGCAACAGCTAAGGTGTGTTTATAATTGTCAAAGAACATATGTCGATTAAGAGCATTATTTATTATTCTAGTTATAAACAGCTGAAAAAATTTAACAAATTAACTATAAACATTTCGATATGCGTAACATGAAACATCAGTGAAATACAGTTTAATTTCCAGAAAGTTAAAAAATTAAACAATGAAGGTATGTGGAAGAATGGAATCTACTTATATATCAAATAATCTCAACATTGTTAAGGCTGAGATTTGGGTGATGCATGAATACTCCAGAACCTTCTTTAAAAAAATGTTCATATTTATATGGGAACATCCATTTGTGTTTTTTTTTTTTTGGGGGGGGGGGGGACGTAGTGTTCACAAAGGTATACAGAAAAAGATCAGCCTGTCTGCCCAACGAAGAATAACTCAGTTGCATGGATAAAAATCAGATTCACATTAGAAATAAATAAGAATGCTTAAGTACCATTTCTAGATAATTTTGTCAACAAAAACAACTGTAGAATTAACAATAGAATTTTGCAGGAAAAAACATGCAAGCTTGGTCAGTTCCTCCAAAATGGCACTCAAAGCTATTAAAGAAGTTTTATTTACCAATGAATAACCCTGTGTGTTAACTCAGAAATTAATTAAAAAGGCAAAGTCCCCTTACCATATGTTGGCAATACATCAAGAAAAATAGCCTTATTATTAAAATTAGTCAACCTCGGAATGGCCTTCAAACCAGCTAACACCTTACCTATGTCTTCCCCCCTAAAGACAAAATTCCTTTCTCCAAAACATCTGGGGTAATCAAGATTTCCTGTTCATGTGGAAAGGCATACATAAGTCAAACTAAGAGAAGTTTTGAAATTTATAAAAAAAGAACACGCAGGTGATGTTGAAAACGAGAGAGAAGGAAAATTGGACCCACAGCACATCATACAGTAGATAGGCAAGTTTCCTCCATGCCTTACCTCGAAGATAATACTTTTATTAGACTGTCCAAGAAGTCTTTGAGATCATTTGCTCACACAGCACACTAAATAGAAACCAAGGACACATACTTCATGATATATGGAAGTCATTATTTAGTATATGTAACATTCACAACCTTTCTTATGCTAGCAATCAGAGTTTAAAAAACAATATATAGACTGCACATGATGGGCCTAGTGAAAATTAAACTATCAATCCAGCATTTTTCAATTTATAGAAAAATCAGCTGTTATATCTGTTTCAGCCATAGAGAAAACAAAACATGTCAGAGAAACATTCCGTATTAATGATTAAAAATCTACAAGTTAAACCTGGTTAATCATTCAAAAGCTGATATAAGGGGTGCTTAAGGGTCAAAGCTGTATAACTGAGAGGAGACCTCCACATAGCCTTTAAAGGAATGCAGAGAACCGACCAGGACTTCTGACCTAATGTCCAATCCTCACCTTCTCGTGGTGCACCCTGTTGGGTATCTACTTGGATACTGAACGGACGAGGATGGGCTGGCAATTTGGGATTTAGCCGACCAAATTGTATTCTTATTGGTTAAACCAAAATATAGAATGATGGTACAACATGACAAAATTTCATGCCGGCTGGGGCATCGCCCGGTTAAACAAGGCCCCCGTTGTTTTCTCCAGGGAACCAGGGCGAACAGCGAAAAGTCAGCTACTGGAACAAATCTGAAAATAAACCCCAACTCAACATCACCAGAGTTAAAGATAGGTACTATCAACGTAAGAAGCCTGAATGGCAAAGAAATGGAGCTAGCTGAGGAATTAGATAAGTACCAGATCGACATAATAGGGGTGACTGAAACAAAAAAGACCAAAACTGGTGAGATCTTTCTGAGCAATAAATACAAAATGTTATATTCAGGCAATGACAATCAAGGAAAAGAAGGAGTAGCCATAGTATTCAACACAAAATACGAGGCTAATCTTGACTGGCAGTCAGTCTCAAGTAGAGTAATGTTGGCAAATGAGAATGGGGAACTGGACAATGAGACTTATTTGTGCCTATGGTCCCACAGAAGGTTCTACTAAGGTAGAAGTGGAGGAATTGTTTGATGCTCTAGAAAAAGCAACTGACACAATGAAAAATTGGTCCTTGTTGGGGATCTAAATAGCAGATTAGGAAAAGATTGTGAGACATACAAAAATATTTTGGGAAAATTTGGAGAAAAGTGCAAAGCTAATAATAATGGCAAATATCTGTTGGATTTCTGCTCAGGACATGGACTGGTTATTACTAACACCATGTTCCAACATAAAAATGTGCACAAATTCACATGGAGAGAAGAGGCTAGGAATAAGAAAAGTCTCATTGACTATGTTATTGTTGATAGTGATGTTTTCTCCCTGGTGCAGGACATCAGGGTGTACAGAGGATTTGAAATTGGAAGTGATCACTATTTAGTCTTGAGCAGGATAAAATTGAATTTCATATTGAAAATAATAACATGTAAGAAAGTTTTAAAGCGAATAAAAGTTGAGCAGCTCTCAGATGTGAGCTGTAGACTAAAATACACAAAGATTATTGAAGAAAAAATGAAAGAGTTTGAGAACAGGAATCAAACCTTGGAGATTCAGTGGCAAACTCTGAAGAAAACATTGATTGATTCAGCCAGAGAGGCATGTGGTGAGGTTTTCTGTAAGGATAAAAAAAAATCAGAACTTCCTGGTGGACACATGAAGTTAAAGAGGTAGTGAAGGAAAAGAAAAAAGCATACCAAAAGTTCCTGTCAAATAAGTCAGCTTGTGCTCTTAGAGAATATAGACACAAATGCAAGAATGCTAAACACTGTGTAAAATTAGCTAAACAAAAGTCATGGGATGACTTTGGCAAGAATATAGAAAATAAATATCAAGAAGGTGGCAAAATATTCTGGAGGTTGTTGAAGAAGCTTAAGAACGGAGGAAAGAGTGCTATAAAAGGAATTAGAGATGATAAAGGTGACATGAAAACGGGAGAAAAGGATATCCTTGAAGTATGGAGTAATTACTTTGAAAAACTGCTAAATGAAACAAGCAGTGATGACAGCACAGTGGTAAAAAACATTGACCAGGCATGCAGTCAGGAATACATATCCATACTTGAAGTAGAAAAAGCCATCAAAGGCTTGAAATGTGGAAAGGCAGCAGGAGTAGATGATATTCGACCAGAAATGCTGAAGTATGGTGGTATAAGAGTCTTACAGTGGCTGCACTGCATAGTTCAGAAAGCCTAGACAGAGGGACGAATTCCCGATGATTGGAGTAGAGCTCTCATAGTACCCATATATAAAAAGGGAAATAAAACTGAATGTGAGAATTACAGAGGTATTTCCCTACTGAGTGTTCCTGGCAAGATCTATGCAAGTATACTTGACAAACGGTTGAGAAGAATTGTGGAAGAAAAGCTTGGTGAAGAACAAGCTGGATTCAGGCCAAATAGAGGCCGTCAGGATCAGATCTTCACTTTACGACAAATAGGCGAGAAAGCATGGGAATATAACAAAGATCTGTATTTAAGTTTTGTCGATCTGGAAAAGGCATATGACACGGTGCCAAGAGAGAAGCTATTCAATACACTGCAGTTATATGGTGTCAATGGGGCATTATATCAAGCAATACTTAGTCTTTATTTGAGTTGTAAGTCAGCAGTTAGAATTGAAGTACAGAAAGATGGTTTACTGTTAAATCTGGTGTGAGACAAGGATGTACATTATCCCCTCTGTTATTCATTATCTATATGGATCACATTATGAAGGAATGTGGTATTAAACCTGATATCAAAATTGGAGATGTTAATGTCAGCTCTTTGCTTTATGCGGATGATGTTATACTTCTAAATAAATCCGCTACAAGTCTGCAAGATTCTCTGACTAAATTGAATAGCTGTTGTAATAGATATGGTATGAAGGTCAGCAATAAAAAGACAAAGACAATGAAAATAGGCAGAATCACTGAAAATGTCACTGTGTTGTGAATGGAGAACCTGTGGAACAAGTAAAACATTTCAGCTATTTCGGCACGATTTTTAGTGAAGATGGTAAATTAAATATAGAAATAGACAACAGAATCAGCAAAGCTGGTATGGTGGGAAGTCAACTGAATAAATTCATATGGAATAAGAGAGAAATTAGTTGGAACACTAAATTAGCTGTATACAAGACAGTGTTCAAACCAGTTTTAACTTATGGATCTGAGAGCTAGGTCAGAAGTAAAACACTTGACCAAAGACTAGAGACCGCAGATATGAGAGTCCTGAGAAAGATTATAGGCGTGAACAGATGGCATCAATGGCAGTATCATATTAAAAACGAGGATATTAGGAAAGAACTTGGCATTGTCAGCATCCAGGAATGCGTTAGCAGAGCTAATCCCAGGTGGTATGGTCACTTAAATAGAATGGGCGAGGAAAGATTAGCAAAAGAAGTGTTCTCTGCCAGGCTGGCAGCAAAACGACCCAGAGGAAGACCAAGATATAGGTGGATTGATACGGTACAAAGTGCCTTAGACGATAGAAATATAAGATCTGATAATGTTGGGGTGATGACAAGTAACAGGCTGATTTGGAGGAAAATTGTAGATAGGAAATTAATAATGATGTAATTTTTTTTTTCATGTAGTACTATCATATCCTGTATACCCCTTGAGGGTACATGGCAGGAATTTGATGATGATGAAGCTGATATAAATCATCATAGTGCTTTTCAAGAATTTAGGCCTAGAGTGGCTTCCGGCCTTGGACATCATCGTTGAATATCTTTAGAGGATGTCCTGGTTTTCTTTTTCCTAATGGATTGTAATTTAAGGCTTGTTTTGGTAATCTTTCTGATTTCATTATTTTAAAGTGTACCATCTATTTATTGCACATGTTAAATATTTTTAAATGTTTTCAATTACTGATTCCTACTTTAATTCTTTCATAATTTCTTTTATGATCAAATAAAGTATATTTTGCAGTTTTTCTCAAATTTCATTTCAGCTGTTATTAATCTTATTTTGTCTTTGTTTTACTGTCCAAATTTCACTTCCATACATTAGGACTGATAGGGCTAATGTATTGTATACTTTTAGTCTGGTTTGTTTTTGAACTAGGTTAGGTTTAAATAGAGTTAATTACACCTGTAATTTTTAAACATTTTGTAATTTTTTGGTTTATATCTTTTTCATATGTAATCATACATCTTAGGTAGTTAAATGAGTTCACCTCTTCTAATATCTTGTTCTCCATTACTATTTTAGTTCTTATTGGATCTTGTCCTTTAAAGGCCACCGTTTCTCATTTTTCTGTTGATATTATCATTCCATAAACTTTGGCTAATTCATTTTAATTTTTTGAAAAAAAATATATTTCTGTAAGTTACCGTCAGAATTTGTAATTATTTTGTCATTCTCGTAGAAAGGCATATACGCTGGTTATACATAATTATTAATTGACTTAAGGAATTCACAACGTACAATAGAATATAAATAAATTAACTTTAATATATATTTCCAATATTTCGGCAATGTGACGTTTCCAAAATATTGGAAATATATATTCAAGTTTAATTTATATTCTATTGTACATTGTGAATTCCTTAAGTCAATTAATAATAATTATTATTTTCTCATCAGCAAAAAAGAGTGTTTAAGTTCACAGCAAGAGAAAGTTCAATACTGTGATGCAAATTTTTATTCCATTTTATTATTTCATTTAGATAAATATTAAAAAAGAGTTGCTGAAAGGGGAAATTCCTGCAAGATTCCTTGGTTTATCTCTCTTGGATATGAAAGTTCATAATTTAATCTTATTTGTATTTGATTATTTTCATATATACTTACAATAGCTTTTAGAATATTATTTGGTATTTGTCTTTCTTTTAATATGTTAAATAAAATTTCTTTTAACTTTATTAAACTTCATTAATTTAGAAACATACATTACATTTATTGACTTTTTCAAAGTCAATAAATGTAATGTGTGTTTCTAAATGGCCAGCCTGGTTGGCCGAGCAATTACAGTATCTGCTTTCCAACAGGCTGTGGGTTAGAATCTTGTTGTGGGCATGGATGTCTGAAAATTTTAGTGGTGGTAATTGGCAGTAGATGGCATTGGTGTAGTTGCGGTTCATTGTAGTTGTGGAGACAGAGCTGAAGAGCAGGTGCTCTCCCTCAATGAGTCTTTGGGACTTCCTAGAGGTGTCACATAATAAGAAAATTATATTCTCTTCTTTTCTCTGTTATTAATTTCAGGCAAAAGGCAGTGTTGTCCTTTTTCTAAACCCATTTTGTACTTCTAAAATAAAGCTTTCATATTTTATTAGTTTGTTATTTAAAATTCTGCTATTTATTTTGTAACAGGAATTGAGAATATTTATACCTCTATAATTTTTAGGGTCACCTCTACTACCTTTTTTAAAGATAGGGATCAATTATTGCTTTTTTCCATTCTATTGGTGGGATATTGGATGAATTTATATTATATAATGAACTTAACTTATCTTCTCCAGGGGATTTTCCATTTCTTGTTTCTTTCAGGCTGATTTCTAATCTTTAGTTATTTCCTTTTCATATTCATGAAATGTTTAGCAATTATTTTATTAAAAGAACTATCTGTTCAGAATTCTGTAGAGAAATTTAGAAATTTTAATTTGAATTCGGTGTTTAATTTAACACCTACTTTAGTATCTGCTCTTAAATGTTTCAAAATCCTAAATACATTGGGTTTTATTTTATATAAATAATGTTCTAAATTAGAAACAAATTTGTTCCATTATTCTCTGTCTTTTCTTTTAGCTATGGCTCTTATTCTTTTATATTCTATTTCATCTTCTAATCTTTTACTGCTTAACCATTTATGATATGCTTCTTTTTTCATTTCGATTATTTCTTTGATTGTATTGTCTCATATGTTCAGGTTTTTTTTCTTTTTATTGAATTTTTTGGTCTTTCCCAAGTTTTCATTTGCTGCTGTAATTAGTATTGTTTTTATATTAAGCCATTCTATTTCTATTTCTTCATTTCGTTTTATTTTATATAAATATTGGTTAATTCTTTGTTCATATAGCCATTGTATATTTGTGTCATTTAATAATCTAGTTTTATAAAGAAATGTTTTAAATTTTCTTTCTGTTCTTGTTATTTGTAGCCATTCAGGTGGTAATCTTAATTTTATTTTAATGAAGAAGTGGTCACTACTTATTTCATATCCTTTGTGAACTCTAACATCTAAAGAGAACAATGTCTTTTCATTTAAGATAAAGTAATCTAATATTGATTTCCATCCCCTTGCTACCCAAGCATATTTATGTATGTCGTTATGTTTATAGAAAGAATTCATTATTTCATGAATATTATAAACTGCAAAGTCGATCAATTTTTTACCTTCCTGTTTACAGTATGTTCTCCATATACTCCTATATTATTATTAATCTTCATGTTTCTAATTCTTGCATTTAAGTCTCCAGCTAATATTACATAATCCATTTCATTTATTTTTTATATATATTTTGTAATTGATAATAAAATTCAATATTATCCTCTTCTCTTCCTTCTTCTGGTGCATATAAACCAATTATTATTAAATAACCTCTATTTTTATTCTAGCTTCAATTATTCGTTCATTCCATAATTTATAATATTTTAACTGTTTTGAAAAGAAAATATGAATCCAAATCATAAAACCAACTATATATTACATTAAAATTTTTCATTTCTCATGGTTCCTTTTATTTTTCAGTGATTACTGCTACTTTAAAAATTTCTTTCATTTAATATTTGACCTAATTCTATTTCTTTATATACTATTCCTCTTACGTTCCAGTTTGTTATATGTATTATATTTTGTAATTTCCATTTTCATTTTACCTTTTCCATTCCATGGTCATTTTCTATAGATTCATCTTGATTACCTTTCTCTGTTGGCTTAAAAGTAGAATAATGTTATCCATGTCAGGTGACTAGCCTGGCAACAGATAACCCAGTGGTAGGGCTTCTGGATTAGCCTTCTTCCAAATTTAAACCCGTAAGAGGAATACGGTATTTGAAGGGGAAAGAGTAGATTTCAGAGGAGCCATAAATGGAAAGACCCTATAGCCTTCGAGTACCCTTCTTATTTTATCACCCTTATGCTATTAGAGTACTCGAGGGCTATAGGGTCTTTCCATGGCTGATAAGGACTTACAGGAAAGATTAAAGTGAGTGGATCTTCTTCAAAGTAGAGGAAGAAGAAGATAAATCCAGGTAGGGGACCAAGGGAGTGCCACTTCCCTTACAATTAAGATGAATGCCCCTTACGGTGGGCTCTCCTATCCCAGGGGATACACTCTCTAGAGTGTTACAGGGTCTCCCAAAAGGTTGATATAAACTACTTCTAAAAAGTTGTCTTCAGTTCCTGATATGTACCATTCCTCCTGCTCATTTGGAAACCTTGCATCTCAAATATTCTGAACTACTGGATCTAAAACCAGGACCTTAAACAGGTACCTTCATGCCATAGTTTTCAGCCTGGCTGGCCGCGTGGTTAACATATCTGCTCTCCAGCCAAAGGGCTACGGGTTCGAATCCACCGTGGACATGGATGTTTGCGATTGTCATTGGAAATGGTAGTGGTGGTTGGTGGCGTAGTTGCGGAGTTGGTGGAGACAGAGTTGTAGGGCAGGTGCCCTCCCACGATGAGTCTTTGGACTCCCTGGAGGTGTCAAATAATAATAATAATATCTGGTGGGCTCTCCTATCCCAGGGAACACACTCTAGAGTGTTACAGGGTCTCCCAAAAGATTGATATAAACTACTTCTGAAAAGTTGTCTTCAGTTTCTGATAGTATGTACCATTCCTCCTGCTCATTTGGAAACCTTGCAGCTCAAATATTCTGAACTACTGGATCTAAAACAGGTACCTTCATGCCATAGTTTGTTAAGATAAAGACTTAATCATCTCCAATGCTACTTACAGTTTATTTATTGTAAAACTAATCTCACTTTATTTCTATCTTTTATAATACTCTTCTCTAAGAAAAATCTTGTTTTAGATCTGAATAAAGTTATTAGTCTGAGGTACGCCTTAAATGCCAGAAAAACTTAGCATCACCTTCCAATCAAAATGTTAGTTTAGACCTATTCAGCTACCAAATGTACAAATACCCTGCCTCACCATAACATACTGCTCTTACATTCTAGTGGGTGCACCAAAAATCAATGATCCCATCTCAGAAAGACTCTCTCCAAACAATAGCTGGCTGTTATCGTCTTTCCTGGGTATGTTCATGGTGCCATTCCACTGATTGGCATCTATCATTCTCCATCTCCTCTAAACCTGCTATAACACAAACAGCTTCTCAACATCCATTTAAGCTATGAGCTTTCTGAACCTTTACTTCTCCCACTCCTCTTTCATTCCACCTACTATGTTATCTGGAATCCCCCCCACACACACAAACAATTATTCCAATACATTAACCTCCATCTGTTGAAAAAGAATCGGAATAGACTCCTGCTTTAATGCTCATACACATACTGCATTAATCTGCTAACAGAACAATTTGAAAAGTAAATTGCAGAAATCTAGAACACATGCTTAATAAGCAATACACTATAATCTCTCGTGGGTATATTCCAGAAAATTCCAAGTGGGAGATGACTTCTTTTACTACTATCACCTAGCTTAATGAAATAAAAAATGTTTATTTCCAAAGAGGATTTCCCCTAATCCACTGCCTACCCATATTATGCAAGTTTTAAACCTTTCATAGGAGTCAACATCTCTTTCTCACTTCACAACTGTTACAAAATTTCTCCATCTTTTGGCTTCACTTCAGCATTTTTGTTCTTAAAGTTCACACACTCAAGATTGCAAAACCTATAATAACAAATCAAGATTGTATGGCCAAGACAGTAAGAAGAGAAAGAATTTGTTGATGCATTTTTGAACACCTAAGGCTGGAAAACACATTGAGAAATGATGTTAGAACAGCGACAGAAGGGAGGAAGGGGGTAGATTCGAGAAGAGAATTGATCAGCAGGCTTGAAACTAGACAGTAAATGCATGTTAACCAGAAGCAGCTTTTGCTCTCATCATCTTCAAAAAAATTGGAAAAAAGTAAATTGCAGAAAACTAGAACACATGCTTAATAAGAGATAATGCAATACATTATCTCTCATGGGTATATTCCAGAAAATTGTAAGTGGGAGACAATTTTTTTTTACTACTATCACCTAGCTTAATGAAGTCCTGAGGAGCATAAAAGAAAATGTCTGATTTCCAAAGAGGATTTCTCCTAATTCACTGCCTACTTACATTATGCAAATGATGGCAATGTACCTTGTCCATGAAAATACCTATAAAAGAGAAAGCAAAAAACAGAGAAAGAGCGAGAAATTTGAGAGCAGTCATCAATTAATCAAATTGCTTTATTCTGAATAACACAAAGCATTCTTGAAAAGGTATGAGGTGCACCAACCAAAATGTGAACAGGTTATTCCAAAGTAGGGCAAATTAAGATTTATGAATGTTAGCAATTGCAATTGTGAGAAATAATGTCTTAAGTAGAAAAGGATATCTAGTGTTTTGAAAGATGAAGATATTATGAAAATGCATTGGTACTATGAAAGGCTTTTAAAGGTTGGTAAATCAGCCCAAGAAGAGAACTTTGATAATGTTTATAAGTTCTCCAGTGGGATCTATCAGAATCCCACTGGAGAACAACAAAGAGATCAGTGATGATGAAGTTAGTGTTAAAAATGCATGAATAATTGTGTGTGGAGAACAGCTTTAATTTTGGGATTAGAAATATCTAGACTGCAAAATCTGAACTATTTTGAATACATATTTGTGTTAGTGATATCTGGCCAATATACAGTGTCCAAATATTCATCAATGGCTGCAAGATGTGCATAATAATTTTAAAAAATATAAAGAAAATCATACCTGACTCCAATCAAATATTAAATTTTCTGCATTATAATTATTATCCCTGTAGTCTCTAAAGAATTCACATCCTAAAAAAGACAAAATGAAATTTCAGTTTCTGGTAAGTCTACATTTAAAACATTATGTACCAAAAAAAAAAAAAAAGCAACATGTACAGCATTTCTTGAACTCAGACATTTTTGACCACAATCATGAAAGTCAGACAAAGCTCAAAGTAATTTCCGAATATACATCTTTTTCTACTGAAACTGTATTCTAAATAATGTTTTTGTTCTAGCATATAAATTAAAACAATGTCATAGCAGTTATTAAAACAGCAATGACATTATGTTACTACTTTTAGGTTATGGATGAACATCATCCTGCTTAAGAAAGCCTAAAATAAGATGACAATGTATCATAGATGGCAATACATAGAAGTCCACAGACAATCCAAAATGATAATGTATTATAAGTTCAATATTTTCTTGAAGATAGGAATCTAACTAATAGTGGTCTTTAAGAGTTTGCATTCTTTATAAACATTATACACACTCTTAAAGACTGCTTCTAGAAGATGATTTGTTTCTATTATGGTATGTGTATTATGCATGTTTCACATTAAAAGTATTTTCCCTATTCAAAAAACACCATATGCAATGGTCTTTAGTGGCAACATGAAAGCATGACATACAAAACATATAAATCAATGTTCAAATTGTTATATATTGTTTTGTTTCTAAGTACATTTGTTTAAAAATAATTGCAGCAAGATTTTTTTAAAATTTTTTTTTTTAGCCGAGATGGTGAGTATATTATACAGCAATATTCTACTTAATGCTGCTAGTCATGCTCAGTAATTTATGAGAGCAGCAATTACTATACTGTCACTAATACCAATTAAGTCATTTGATGTACATACAAGATCAGCAGCTGTGTACAAGTACAGACAAGATAAGAGCTTTTGCCTACCAACACCACTTCATTAATATAACCAGTTAAGGAATAAACTGTGGGTTGCTATGGTCCAGGATTAATGGAACACCAATAGTCTGATCCTTAAAATACAGTATAATTTTAGTATAATTACAGACTTCCTTAAAAAACATTAAATAAAAGTTCATTGTTTTATTGTATTTGTATTTCTACAAATTTGTGGAATGCAGAGGAAGCAACCAGTGCTTCTGATCTGATGCCCAATCCTCACCTTCCCTTGGTGCACCCTGTTGAGTATCAATATGAATTCTGAACAAATGAGGACGGACTGGCAATTTGGGCTATTTTTCTTGGCTTAAACCATAACCCAAACTGATGGCACAACATGCAGAAATTTAATGCTGGCTGGGGTGTCACCTGGAGAAACAAGGTCCCCATTGTTTTCGTTAGGGAACCAGGTCAAACAACGAAAAGTCAGCTATGAACAAACCTCAACTCAACATCAGCACAGATCAAGACTGGCACCATCAACATAAAAAGCATCATTGAAAAAGAAATGGAAATAGCAGAAGAATTGGATAAGTACCAGATCAGCATAATAGGCATTACCAAAACAAAGACAAAAACATGTGAGATCTTTTTTAAACAACAAACACAAGATGTGATATTCAGGCAATAATAATTAAGGAAAAAGAAGATTGGCAGGCAATAACTGGACTAATTATCAGAATTGGGGAACTGGACAATGAGCCTTATCTGTGCTTATGGTCCCACAGAAGGTTCTAATAAGGAGAGAAGTGAAAGAATTTATCGAAGCATCAGAGAGAGGGTAGCTGACACAGTGAAAAAGTAAAGTTGGTTCTTGTTGGAGATCTAAACAGCAGAGTACGAAATGATTGCTAGACATAAGAAAATTTAGAGAAAACTGCAGAGCTAATAATAATAATGGTAAGTACCTGCTAGATTTCTGCTCAGGAAATGGATTAGTTATTAATAACACTGTGGGGGGGGGGGGGCTGAAAAGTTCTGATAAACACCTAGAACAAAAATGATATTAAAGCAACTGACATAACCACAAGAAAGAACATATCTTAAAACCCTTTAACACCCATGTTTCATCAAATTGTAATATGAAATTTTTCTTTTAAGATATATAAGATGTGTCAGAAAATTTGAAGAAATTCGACAGAGTTGTGGCTGTCATCAAGTTTTTCGAGGCAAGAAAAGCCTGCAACCCAGTTCAAACTTTGTGTGAGACCTTAGTATATATCTAACAGCTGCCAGATGGGTGGTCAAATTTAAAACTGCACATCCTGAGACAGCAGATGCCCCAAGGTCAGGAAGACCTTCCACAGCAATCACATCTGAAAACATCTATACAGTGCATACCATGATAAACAGATGAATACCAGCCAAAAACATTGCAAAGACTGAGATATCCAGGGAATGACTTGATGTTATTATCCACCAACATCTGGACATGCAGAAGCTCTCAGAGAAGTGATTTTCCAATTTTTTCAAATGCTAACCAAAAGAGAGAAAGTGTGCTGTTATCTGAAAAGATTTTGGATCATTCTGAGAAATCAGGTGCAAATTTTTTGGCTCGTATTGTGAATGATGATGAAACATGACTTCATCACAATAACCCAGAGACTAAACAACAGTAAATGGAGTGAAGACAAAGATTCCCTACAGCCAAAGAAGTTCCAAACACAAAAGTCAGCAGGGAAGGATCTTGGCAATGTCTTTTGAGATATGGATGGTGTAATCCTTACCAAGTATCTAAAAAAAGGTGAAACTGTTACAACAGCAGTTTATTCAATAGCTCTAAAGGAAATGAAAGGGTGTCCTGCTTTTACAGGACACCGTACTTGCTCACACTGCTCATGAAACTCAAACAATACACAACTTGGGCTTTCGATGTCTGCCTCACCCACTCTATTCACCAGACCTGGCACTATCTGACTATTTCCTGTATCCAAATTATATCCATGAACTGTATAAAGTGCAGGCTAGAAGGGTAACGAGTGTAGTAAGAAAAGCAAAAGCGGATTATGAAAGAAAATTAGCCATGCAGGCTAAAGAGAATCCCAAACAGTTTTTTCGATATGTTGCAATTAAACGAAAAAGTGTATAAGGCAGAATGATTTTAAAGAATGCCGATGGTAGGGAGGTAACCAAATCAGTCGACAGTGGAATTACTGAGTGAGCACTTTGCAAGAATATATCATCCAGGTGGTGATATTGCAAGAATGAAGGAACCAACAGCTTATACGAGAATTGTGGTGAATGAAGTGGAGGCGAATAGTCTATTACAAAACCTCAATGTGAATACATCTGTGGGATTGAATGGTATACCAGCTCGTGTCGTATGTGAAGCGGCTAAAGAATTGTCAGTGCCCTTGACTATTTTGTTTAATTTGAGTCTCAAGTCTGGGTTAATCCCGAGGAGGTGGAAAGAAGGGGAAAATAGTTCCACTGCATAAAGGAGGTTCCAAGAGTGCTGTTGACATTTACTGACCGATCAGCATATCAGGAGTCATTGTCAAGGTCTTGGAGAAAGTAGTCAAGAGGAAAATACAGAATTGGATAGATGAAAATGGAATACTATAGGGGGGAACAGCATGGTTTTGTGAAAGGTAGATCATGCCTCAGTAATTTGCTCACATTTTATAACACAGTGACGGCTGAACTGGATAAGGGTAATGGGTTTACAGTGATTCTGCTAGACCTTGCTAAGGCCTTTGACAGGATACCACACGGAATTCTAATCAGTAAACTGCAGCATATGGGGATGGATAGGAGGGTGGTTGATGGAGAGATATCAGAGAGTAGTTTATTCAGGAGTAGAGTCCAAAAGACAGCCTGTGACTAGTGGTGTGCCGCAGGGTTCTGTTCTTGGACCACTACTGTTTAATTTGTTCATTAACGATATAGGAAAGGATCTGAGAGGAACTGTTCATTTGTTTGCTGATGATGCAAAGTTTGGAAGAGCAAGGTAGAGCAATAGCGAATGCACAGGATGTCAAAATTTTGCAGGATGATTTGGATAGTTTGGAGGACTGGGCTAAGGAGAATGGATGTCAATTTAATGTGGCAAAATGTAAGGTTGTGCATTTTGGGATGAAAAGATTAACAGCAGTATACCACATTGGTGGAACTGTACTCCAGGAGACCAACGATGCCAGGGATTTGGGAGTGTTGGTGGATAGGGAGTTGAAGTTTAGGAGGAACATTGCAAAATGTGGCTAAATCAGCGCATCAAATCACTTGGTTACTGAAGAATACTTTGAAGAGCAGAGACAAGCAAGTTATTGTTCCTCTGTATCAAGCCTTGATAAGACCCCCATCTAGAACTAATGTGCCCAGATTTGGATGCCAGGATTTCTTCTTGATGGAGAGGATCCAGAGACGAGTGACCAAGATGATAGCAGGTCTATAGAATGAACCTTATAACAGGTTGAAGATTTGTGGGTTGCAGAAATTGGTTGATAGGCAGAAGAGGGGGATATGATTAAGATATTCAAATTACTTAAGGGTTTCTATAAGATTAATTCAGAAGATATTTTTGAAACAGCACTGGTGGTGGGAGAACTAGGGGCCATCCATGGAAACTGGGCAAGAGTGTGGTTAGTAAAGGTGTCAGGGCTAGGTTTTTTACTTGGAGAGTGGTGAATGAGTGGAATAACCTGCCAGAGTCTGCTGTGGGTGCCATGACTGTGATGAGTTCAAGGCTAAGTATGATAGATACTGTGTGAATGTTGAATAGTTGTTCTTGACATGATGTTAGAGCCTCCCTCAATGAGCCTAAGGACTCCTTGGAGTTGCCCGTAATAATAACAATAATAATAAATTTAAAGAAACACTTGAAAGGAGCAAATTTTACCACAGATGATATCATATCTGCAGCTGAGGACTTGTTTCTGCAACAAGGGAAAGACTTTTTTTTCACTCAGGGGACTGCACATGATGCAGTAGCATCCTTTCTTTTAGTGTTACACAGTGATCAGCATTCATTTTCGAAATTAT
This sequence comes from Typopeltis vanoorti, assembly GCF_054136105.1. Classification (NCBI taxonomy): domain Eukaryota; kingdom Metazoa; phylum Arthropoda; class Arachnida; order Uropygi; family Thelyphonidae; genus Typopeltis; species Typopeltis vanoorti. The sequence goes on along the minus strand of NC_143549.1, from coordinate 44,458,372 downwards.
GGATTTTACAGCCATGTTATAACTAACTCTTTATTATCCCGGCATTTCGATCTTATATTAAGATCATCATCATCTGGAGCATACACAAATATACAAGACAAGCTGAGTTACATTACAAACCGTAAGCTAGAGAAACAATTATTTGATCACGTTATTCTACTGCCATGACCTCTAGTGAAAAAAAAAAAAATTATAAATTACATCAAGCTAGATTTAATTTAAGATAACACGAATAAACATTTTTTTCTTTTAGATAGTTTTTTTCAGTAATAGTGATATCCTATTTTTAGTATTACAATTTATTTTTGATTTAGGATCCTGGATTTCCTACAGTCCCACACCAAAACATGGTATGAACACTAATTTAAAGAAGCCTGGAAGATCATTATCAACCATCTCCATCTGAACTTATTTACACAATAATGAAGGTCTAAAAATCCCATACGTATGGAAGGCATATATTCGACCCACAGAACCCTCCTCTCTAAGAACAACTATAAACAGGACTGTAGGAAATCCAGGATCCTAAATCAAAAATAACAATTGTAATACTAAAAATAGGATATCACTATTACTGAAAGAAAACTATCTAAAAGAAAAAATGTTTATTCATGTTTAAATTAAATCTAGCTTGATGTAATTTATAATTTTTTTTTTCCACTAGAGGTCATGCCAGTAGAATAACATGTGATCAAATCATTGTTTCTCTAGTGTTATGTCGTCGTTTGCGATATATTTTAATGGTTTTACTTTATCTTAATTACAGGAACTGTTATTTTGCTCCTCTACACTTTAACCTTTTTATCCTATCTTGTGCGTAAGTTCCAAACTACAAAAAATCTTGATTGTCTTGCTTCGATTCCCATGAAGAAATTTAGAAGAACTTAGAATTATATTACCAATATCTCCTAAATCCCACTGATTAACAATTACCCTCATCGACTCAGAGAAATTTGTGTCCTGCGCCACTCTGAATCTAGATGTTTGAGAGCATAACATCAAGGTATTGACTATCAATAACTAATGGTTCACTTAATTCTCTTAAATAATTGATCAAGATTCAACTTATAAATTCTACAGTCGTGGTAGTCAAACTAATTTACTTATTTACACAATGGGTTTCCCGCCATGATTCGAAATTTTTATGAGTGGTGCAATGGAGACTAATCAGGCAAGCACTTCAATTATTAAAACAAAATACATTTATTACTGGACTAAAGATACAATTCATAGAAATCTTCATAAGGAAATAATTAATCAACTTAATATGAAGAACATGACAACTTAAAAGATACTATTAAAATTCACATGCACATCAATTAATATCTGATACTTCTAGACATTTAACATTACTCCACATAGGTAACTTCTCATACAATTCAGCGGTTCAACATAATATTCCAAATAGCTGCTTAAGAGGCTAATTCCTTTTGAATTTATCACTGTGCTAACTATATAATAAGAGTCCACTCTAATTCAGAACTTCAAATGATGTTCCTAAACTCAGTAATACGTTCCACAAGAACCATACAGTACAACAATAGTACAGGGAACAATAATCAAACTTATCAATCTCGTAATATTAATTCGAGATGTAACACTCTTTCTCTTAGAACAATTTTCTCACTGAATATAGACTACATTAATTATTAGGACAGTAATTACATCTTATTCCACGTTCTCTAAGAACTTACAATATTTCAATTACTAAACACGTTCTTCCTTCGGAACAAACATTCTAAGGGGAATTAACACGTTCATAAGGAACCTCTACTAGCACTATACACGTTCTCTTGGAACACTAATATAACTTACAATCATTCTAATAAGGTCACACAACAAAACCAGACACATTCCTCAATTTTACTAATAGTACAGAGAATTGCATGCTCTTACCAGATCAGTCAATCTACTACCTCGCTTTACTGGATTACAGCACTTTCCACAAGCATTCTACAGGAGGTTCAGATCTGCATTAGCTACTTCAGGAACAGACTTCACTGAAAACTTGCTGAGCACTCTCCTTTCTGCTTCCGACGCTTATTCGGCATAATACGAACATCATCAACTCTGGACTCTAACTGCAGAGACATACGTCCCATCAGAGGATACGGAATAAGACTTCTCTGAGCTTTGAGCGAGAGACTACGACGACACAGGATCTTCACGACATCCGAGTGTCATCTCCAAGAGCGAAAACTTACCACACGAGAAGCAAAGAAAAGAGAGCTTTTTAGGCCTTCACAAAATTTTTATATTTCTCACTACTCTCTAGCTTCCTCCACCTTTGCAACGAGTTGCCCGGAGTTGTACCACCTTACCCCAGTCCTGAAGATACTTTCAGGCTCAAACTTTGTTTGCTCACACTTGGATAAAGGATTAAACTAAATTTATTATACTACTCTCTTCTATTGGGCCTTATTTTCCTTCAATCAGTGTTTGACATCTTGACATTAAGCGCCAGCTTGTACGATAGCAGGACTATGAATAACGCGCGGTAATCAGCACCACAAGTTCATCTGGTGGGACTCTCATTTACTAGGAGCATGACTTGCAATTTTTATAGTGCACATGTAGTATTACTCATCAAGGGATTAAGTACTAAGTATTTAGTACACATGGCATATATTTAGCTCACAAGGAAAAATACTACAATTTCAAGTTTATATCATACAAAATTTTATATCTAATTTATACAAAACAGTAAAGGACATCCAGTACAATTTCAAATTAACCAAACTGGCTTTAGGGAATGGTTGACTTGTTAAACTCTGAATGAGATTTTATTTATTCCATAAATTATTCTCATTCAGAATTTAACACTAGCTTATGGTTTGTAATGTAACTCAGTGTCTCTTGTATATTTGTGTATGCTCCAGATGACGATCTGGATCAAATCTGAAAATAAACCCCAACTCAACATCACCAGAGTTAAAGATCGGTACTATCAACGTAAGAAGCCTGAATGGCAAAGAAATGGAGCTAGCTGAGGAATTAGATAAGTACCAGATCGACATAATAGGGGTGACTGAAACAAAAAAGACCAAAACTGGTGAGCTCTTTCTGAGCAATAAATACAAAATGTTATATTCAGGCAATGACAATCAAGGAAAAGAAGGAGTAGCCATAGTATTCAACACAAAATACGAGGCTAATCTTCTTGAATGGCAGGCAGTCTCAAGTAGAGTAATGTGGGCAAATATGAGAATGGGGAACTGGACAATGAGACTTATTTGTGCCTATGGTCCCACAGAAGGTTCTACTAAGGTAGAAGTGGAGGAATTTTTTGAGGCTTTAGAAAAAGCAACTGACACAATGAAAAATGAAAAGTTGGTCCTTGTTGGGGATCTGAATAGCAGAGTAGGAAATGATTGTCAGACATACAAAAATATTTTGGGAAAATTTGGAGAAAAGAGCAAAGCTAATAATAATGGCAAATATCTGTTGGATTTCTGCTCAGGACATGGACTGGTCATTACTAACACCATGTTCCAACATAAAAATGTGCACAAATTCACATGGAGAGAAGAGGCTAGGAATAAGAAAAGTCTCATTGACTATGTTATTGTTGATAGTGATGTTTTCTTCCTGGTGCAGGACACCAGAGTGTACAGAGGATTTCAAATTGGAAGTGATCACTATTTAGTCTTGAGCAGGATAAAATTGAATTTCATATTGAAAAGAATAACATGTAAGAAAGTTTTAAAGCGAATAAAAGTTGAGCAGCTCTCAGATGTGAACTGTAGACTAAAATACACAAAGATTATTGAAGAAAAAATGAAACAGTTTGAGAACAGGAACCAAACCTTGGAGATCCAGTGGCAAACTCTGAAGAAAACATTGATTGATTCTGCCAGAGAGGCATGTGGTGAGGTTGTTTTAAAGGTTAAAAAAATCAGAACTCCCTGGTGGACACAGGAAGTTAAAGAGGCAGTGAAGGAAAAGAAGAAAGCATACCAAAAGTTCCTGGCAAATAAGTCAGCTTTTGCTCTTAGAGAATATAGAGACAAATGCAAGAATGCTAAACACTGTGTAAAACTAGCTAAACAAAAGTCATGGGAGGACTTTGGCAAGAATATAGAAAATAAATATCAAGAAGGTGGCAAAATATTCTGGAGGTTGTTGAAGAAACTTAAGAATGGAGGAAAGAGTGCTGTAAAAGGAATTAGAGATGATAAAGGTGACATGAAAACGGGAGAAAAAGATATCCTTGAAGTATGGAGTAATTACTTTGAAAAACTGCTAAATGAAACAAGCAGTGATGACAGCACAGTGGTAAAAAACACTGACCAGGCATGCAGTCAGGAATACATATCCATACTTGAAGTAGAAAAAGCCATCAAAGGCTTGAAATGTGGAAAGGCAGCAGGAGTAGATGATATTCGACCTGAAATGCTGAAGTATGGTGGTATAAGAGTATTACAGTGGCTGCACTGCATAGTTCAGAAAGCCTGGACAGAGGGACGAATTCCCGATGATTGGAGTAGAGCTCTCATAGTACCCATATATAAAAAGGGAAATAAAACTGAATGTGAGAATTACAGAGGTATTTCTCTACTGAGTGTTCCTGGCAAGATCTATGCAAGTATACTTGAGAAACGGTTGAGAAGAATTGTGGAAGAAAAGCTTGGTGAAGAACAAGCTGGATTCAGGCCAAATAGAGACTGTCAGGATCAGATCTTCACTTTACGACAAATAGTCGAGAAAGCATGGGAATATAACAAAGATCTGTATTTAAGTTTTGTCGATCTGGAAAAGGCATATGACAAGGTGCCAAGAGAGAAGCTATTCAATATGCTGCAGTTATATGGTGTGAATGGGGCATTATACCAAGCAATACTTAGTCTTTATTTGAGTTGTAAGTCAGCAGTCAGAATTGATGGAAGTACAAGAAGATGGTTTAATGTTAAATCTGGTGTGAGACAAGGATGTACATTATCCCCTCTGTTATTCATTATCTATATGGATCACATTATGAAGGAAAGTGGTATTAAACATGATATCAAAATTGGAGATGTTAATGTCAGCTCTTTGCTTTATGCAGATGATGTTATACTTCTAAATAAATCTGCTACAAGTCTGCAAGATTCTCTGACTAAATCGAATAGCTGTTGTAATAGATATGGTATGAAGGTCAGCAATAAAAAGACAAAGACAATGAAAATAGGCAGAATCATTGAAAATGTCAACTGTGTTGTGAATGGAGAACCTGTGGAACAAGTAAAACATTTCAGCTACTTAGGCACGATTTTTACTGAAGATGGTAAATTAAATAAAGAAATAGACAACAGAATCAGCAAAGCTGGTATGGTGGGAAGTCAATTGAATAAATTCATATGGAATAAGAGAGAAATTAGTCGGAACACTAAATTAGCTGTATACAAGACAGTGTTCAAACCAGTTTTAACTTATGGATCTGAGAGCTGGGTCAGAAGTAAAACACTTGACCCAAGACTAGAGACCACAGATATGAGAGTCCTGAGAAAGATTATAGGCGTGAACAGATGGCAACAATGGCAATATCATATTAAAAACGAGGATATTAGGAAAGAACTTGACATTGTCAGCATCCAGGAATGCGTTAGCAGAGCTAATCTCAGGTGGTATGGTCACTTAAATAGAATGGGCGAGGAAAGATTAGCAAAACAAGTGTTCTCTGCCAGGGTGGCAGCAAAACGACCCAGAGGAAGGCCAAGATATAGGTGGATTGATACGATACAAAGTGCTTTAGACGATAGAAATATAAGATCTGATAATGTTGGAGTCTTGACAAGTAACAGACTGATTTGGAGGAAAATTGTAGATAGGAAATTAATAATGATGTAATTTTTTTCATGTAGTACTATCATATCCTGTACACCCCTTGAGGGTACATGGCAGGAATTTGATGATGATGATGATGACGATCTGGATATGAAGATTGAAACGTCGGGATAATAAAAAGAGTTAGTTATAACATGGATGTAAAATCCATAATTTCGAAAATTGATGCAGTAGCATCGCAACAAGTGCAATAACACTTTGTGGGAAATATGTAGAATAATGTGTAAGCTACATGTTTCTACCAATTTCTTTCATGGTGATTATCACATCTTTTCAGCAGACCCTTGTATGGTTCAACATAAAAACATGCACTTATTCACATGGAGAAACATACAAGGAATAAGAAAAGTCTTAATCACCTAACTAGCCAAGATGTCTATAGACATCAACTTAACATGGATGTGAAGTGCATATTAAAATTGTAACACCATCTATATTACGTTGAAATATATGATGGATACAAAGTGTATGAGGAGTGTGTATTTTATCCATTTGGCCGGTTGTGTGGTTAATGACTGTTATTGTTGATAGTGATGTTTTCCCCACTGGTTCATGACAAGAGTATACAGATGATTTGAAACAGGAAATTATTTAGAGTTGAACAGGATAAAATTAAACTTCATATTGAAAAGAAAGGTGTATAAGAAAGTTTTGAAAGGAATCAAAGTTGAACAGCTATCAGATGTGAACTGTAGGCTCAAATACACAAAATTATTCAAGAAAAACAGTTTGAAAAAAAGAACTAAACCTTGGAGATACAATGGCAATGGAAAACCCTAAAGAAAACTGATTCAACCGAAGAGGGTGGTGAGGTAATATGCAAGTATAGAAAAATCAGAACTCCATGGTGGACTCAGGATGTTAGACAGTCCAGAAAAAGATGAAAACATATCACAAAGTTCCTGGCAAGTAAGTCAACTTGTGCTCTTAAAAGAAAATGTAAGAAAGCAAAGAATCATGTAAAATTAGCTAAACAAAATTAAAAGGAAGACTTTGGTAAGAATATAGAAAATAAATATCAGAAAAGTGATAAAATATTCTGGAGGCTATTGAAAAAGCTCAGGAAGAAGAAAAAGTACAGGTATCCCTTCCTTAACACGGTTTTGCTTCACGGGATTTGATTAACGCAACGAAATTAATTGCGACAATCTCTTCATATATGCAGCAAGAGTTTTAATTAACACGACTTTAAATTTACCAAAATTCATACCAAATACGACATCACTGCTACAAACCATGGACATGGGGGTCACTGCAACTTTCAAAGCCTATTTTCTTAAAAAGACATTCTCAAAGGCAGTAGAAACAACAATGGGAGAAAATGCAATTAAGCTCCAAAAATTTTGGAAAAATTTTAACATTAAACACACTACTGAAAACATTCATGATTAGTGGGAGCAAGTGTGGTGAAGACCTTGGTTTTGATGGTGTTGGATGCAGAAGATGTTAAAGAATTATAAATTTAGTTTAAGCCTTTATCCAACTGTAAGCAAATAAAGTTTGCACCTGAAGTATCTTCAGGACTGAGGCAACTCATGGTAAAGGAGGACCAAGCTCTCATCACTTCTTGTCTTAGTATCTCCCATAATACAAGGCACATCTCCTTGCAGACATGTATAATGCTATGCATTAATGGAAGGGCCACTACTCAGACCGGGTTTCGACCTTTATTGAGGTCTTGTCAGTAGGAGCCAGACCCAGAGGTGGTGATACTAAGATAGAAGCAATGGAGAAGTCATATTTACCTATATGAGTTGCCAAAAGGTGTCTCACCTTATTATTAAATTACTCTGAATTTAGAGAAAGATGTTGAAAGGTTTTTTCTATTTGGTTAGACTATAATAAATTTAGTTTAATCCTTTATCCAAGTGTAAGCAAACAAAGTTTGTGCCTGAAGTATCTTCAGGACTGAGGCAACTCGTGGTAAAGGTGGACCAAGTTCTCATCACTCCTTGTCTTAGTATAATATAATATAAAAAACTTTCAACATCTTTCTCTAAATCCAGAGTAATTTAATAATAAGGTGAGACACCTTTTGGGAACTCTTATAGGTAAATATGACTTCTCCATTGCTTCCACCTTAGTATCACCACCTCTGGGTCTGGCTCCTACTGACAAGACCTCAATAAAGGTCGAAACTCTGTCTGGGTAGTGGCCCTTCCATTAATGCATAGCATTACACATGTCTGCAAGGAGATGTGTTTTGCATAATGGGAGATACTAAGACAAGGAGTGATGAGAGCTTGGTCCACCTTTACCATGAGTTGCCTCAGTCCAGAAGATACTTCAGATGCAAACTTTGTTTGCTTACACTTGGATAAATGATTAAACTAAATTTATTATAGTCTAACCAAGTGGAAAAACCTTTTAAAATGTTAAAGAATTATTGGATTCAAATTCAAAAGATTTCAGTGACAACGATCTTCTTGAAATTGAACAACAACAACAACGCATATGAAGACACCAAACAAATGGAATGTGAAGATGAGGTTCTAAAGGATATAACAATCAAAGAACTGGATGGAATATTTCGCAGTTTAGAATTGCTTAAGCAGCAAGTAATGGATGTGGATCCAGATGTTAATCTAAGAATGCTTGTTTGCCGAGGTCTAGAGAGTCATTTTGCTTATCGTAGAATATATGCTTATAAGAAAAAAATTAAAATGACTCTTGATAACTTTTTTGATAAAAAAGTGCAGTAACTAATGTAGGTACAAGCATTTATTAAACATTTACTTTGCATTCATCTTTTTATCTTTCCTAAAAGAGTACCATACAGTAATCGATTAGGGACAAATTGCAATTGTTACCATTGATTATTATATTTGATTAACATGATTTTGATATATGTGGTAACATCAAGGGATTAATTAATTGCGTTAATAAAGGGATACCTGTACTGTAAAAGGAATCAGAGAATAAAGGAGACATGAAAACAGAAGATAAAGATATTCAAGATATGAGCCTGAGGTGCAATGTAAGTGATGGAGAAAATCTTTTAGTGAATAGACAAATATAGCTAATTGTAAGGCTTGAAAGAAGTTTGAACATATTAAGAACACAAGGAATTCTCCACCCTCATGCATCCCATAATGTAAGGGATGATGGTTCTAGCATTATTTTCTAAAGTTGCAATAACATCATACTGTTGTAAGGGAGTGATAAACATACCTACAAGCATGGATAAGTAACCTTTTCTGTAACTGACAACCCAAGTAAAAGATTTATGTAAAATGGATCTTAGAGTACTGGCTATAAAGTTGTGCTAAACACTAAGATATCCAAAGTCACAGGACCATGATCACTAGTATAGGTTTAGGTAAAGCAGAAGTCTGGTAATTTTTTTTTAAACTGTTACATGAGATTGGTGCTGGAGGCATTGCTGTACTTCAATCTGCAGGTTTTTCCCAGGTAGATATCCTAATGCTTTCTCCCTGATAAACGTTCTGCAGTTTCTTTTAGAGAACATCAGTGAAAAGTGAAGCTATATTGAAATGACCACTTCTGTATATCAGAAAATCATGTCAATTCAAGATGTGAACCACAGTTTTTAATATGGAAGGAAGTTGGGGAGGAGTAATGAGAGAGGAAAAAATCCAATACCAAAATGGTATTGGACCAGTTTATATGTATGGGAACCAATAATCTTGACAATGGGTCTCAAAAGGTGTTTTGGTTTATGTATCTTTTGCAATCCATAAAGCTGGAGGACCATAAGATTATGCAGTTTAAGTTCTTGAATAATTATCGATGACAAAGATATAAAACATTATCAAAAATTACTAGATAATGTTACTATGAATAGGACTGTTAATTAATAGCAATAAGTACAGTGGTCTAAGCAACACAGACATCATTTGTTCATAATCAGAGCTATTGGGAATTGCATAAGAAGGGATAGTGGTTAATATGCCTGCACCTACAAAATATTTTGCCAAACTAGAAGAACAGGCAAATATTCAAATAGAAGAATTTAGAAAATATTTCTTACATGTACACTACACCCAACTGAGGTTATAAATCATTTGACTATGGAACTCCTTGCTATATCTGAGATTTAAAAAATTTGTATGCCTTACTCTACCAGAAAACTGAGAGACCATCAGCTAGGTGACCAAGTCCCCTCCCCTCCGACTGCATGATTTTGGAATGCAGTTTGCCTTATACATCAAGTTATTACATCTATGAAGAATGAAATATACAAAATGAAAAATATGCCAGGGATTACTCAGATAAGCAAGACCTTTTCTTAAGGAAACCAAGGCAAATGGTGGAATGTCAAGCTTACTGAGATAAACTCCAACTTAACACTTGCAGAACTGAAGATACACAAAACTGGCATAAGAAATATTGATAGAAAAGAAATTGCAGAAGAATTAGAGAGGACCAAGCGGATATAATTGGTGTTGCCAACACAAAGACAAAAGATGATTCTTTTAAATAACAATAGGATGCTAGATGTTATATTCAGGCAATAATGACCAAGGAAAAGGAGTAGCATTCAATATCAAACAAATATAATCTTGAATAGCAGACAAGTTCAATGCAACTTATTTGTGCATGTGGTTGCGCAGTGGAAGAACATTTTAGAGAAGGTAGCTGACATGAAGAAAAGGGGATGAGTTGATTCTTCTTGGAGATTTAAACAGCAGAGCATGAAATGAATACTAGACACAGAAAATTTGTAGAAAAGACCAAAAACTAATAAACTTAATTAATGCATTCATAGGACAGTTAATTCTATCTGTAGAGTATCGTAGATGTGAATTACATGTTCTTCTGACTGGTTTGCCTGTCAAGCAGATGCTTACCATTATTAAATCATAAGCATCTGTTGGATTTTCTGTTCAGAACATAGGCTAGTCATTACTAACAATATATTCTTCCAATATGCAAATTAGAGAGAAAAGCATCATCTACTAATGTTATTGTTGACAAGTTATGTTACTTTCATGGTGATTCAGGACATAAGAATATATAGTAGATGGGATTTGAAACTGGAAATGATCATTTGGATTTTGAGCAGGATAAAAATGAATTTTGTATTGACCTGAGCTCCATATAAGATGCAAAGAATATTTGTGGTTTTGCAAGTTAAGATTTGTTTAGCCACCTCATACACAGATGGCAAGATTTTTCTTCCTAGAAACATTGGTTTTTCATTCGCACAAAACAGACAAACTAGCCTAAACAATTCACAGCCATAATCTTGCTGTCTGCATAAAGACAGAAAGAATTCTTCTATATCATACAACTGATTCATTTTAAAAGAAGCCATGTTACTTAGTTGTGACAGGTCAATGAGCTTAACATGCAAAAGAAAATGAAGAGTTTTAAAAATAATCAAAATCAAGGCATTCAATAGGTGAACTGTATACACTAATATATACAAATATTATTGAGAAAATAAAAAAGAAAGGGTATGAAAACAAGAACCAAACTTTCAAGAAAACAAGTGATTAAACCAGAGAACCATATGGTGAAGATGACTGCAAGGACAGAAAAATTCAAACTTCATGGTGGATCATGAAGTTGGGAGGTACTAGAAAGAGAATACAGAAAATGTGCTCAGAGAATACAGAGAGAAATATAAGAAAGTAGAGCAATATGTACAAGAAACTACACAAACGTCCAGGTAAGATCATGGCCATGTAAGAAGACTGACGATAAATATCAGAAAGATAGGAAAAGATTCTGGAGGCTATAGAAAAGCTTAGAAAAACTGCGAAAGAAATGATACATGATAAAGGTGACATAAAAGCTGAAGATAAAGAAATTCAAGATGTGTGGAGTAATTATTTTGAAAGATCAAACATTTTAAGGGAACATGTGCATTAGACATATTTATACAGCTTATACATGCAGAAAAAAATAGTTATTCAAAAACTTCAATATATTTCATCCAATAGACCATACACAGGGGTGTTTAAGGGTCAAAGCTGTATAACTGAGAGGAAATCTCCACATAGCCTTTAAAGGAATGCGGAGAACCGACCAGGGCTTCTGACCTAATGTCCAATCCTCACCTTCTCGTGGTGCACCCTGTTGGGTATCTACTTGGATACTGAACGAACGAGGATGAGCTGGCAATTTGGGATTTAGCCGACCAAATTGTATTCTTATTGGTTAAACCAAAATAAAAAATGATGGTACAACATGACAAAATTTCATGCCGGCTGGGGCGTCGCCCGGTTAAACAAGGCCCCCGTTGTTTTCGCCAGGGAACCAGGGTGAACAGCGAAAAGTCAGCTACTGGAACAAATCTGAAAACAAACCCCAACTCAACATCACCAGAGTTAGAGATCGGTACTATCAACGTAAGAAGCCTGAATGGCAAAGAAATGGAGCTAGCTGAGGAATTAGATAAGTACCAGATCGACATAATAGGGGTGACTGAAACAAAAAAGACCAAAACTGGTGAGATCTTTCTGAGCAATAAATACAAAATGTTATATTCAGGCAATGACAATCAAGGAAAAGAAGGAGTAGCCATAGTATTCAACACAAAATACGAAGCTAATCTTCTTGAATGGCAGTCAGTCTCAAGTAGAGTAATGTGGGCAAATATGAGAATGGGGAACTGGACAATGAGACTTATTTGTGCCTATGGTCCCACAGAAGGTTCTACTAAGGTAGAAGTGCAGGAATTTTTTGACGCTCTAGAAAAAGCAACTGACACAATGAAAAAGGAAAAGTTGGTCCTTGTTGGGGATCTAAATAGCAGAGTAGGAAATGATTGTGAGACATACAAAAATATTTTGGGAAAATTTGAAGAAAAGAGCAAAGCTAATAATAATGGCAAATATCTGTTGGATTTCTGCTCAGGACATGGGCTGGTTATTACTAACACTATGTTCCAACATAAAAATGTGCACAAATTCACATGGAGAGAAGAGGCTAGGAATAAGAAAAGTCTCATTGACTATGTTATTGTTGATAGTGATGTTTTCTCCCTGGTGCAGGACACCAGAGTGTACAGAGGATTTGAAATTGGAAGTGATCACTATTTAGTCTTGAGCAGGATAAAACTGAATTTCATATCGAAAAGAATAACATGTAAGAAAGTTTTAAAGCGAATAAAAGTTGAGCAGCTCTCAGATTTTAACTGTAGACTAAAATACAGAATGATTATTGAAAAGAAAATGAAAGAGTTTGAGAACAGGTATCAAACCTTGGAGATTCAGTGGCAAACTCTGAAGAAAACATTGATTGATTCTGCCAGAGAGGCATGTGGTGAGGTTGTCTGCAAGGATAAAAAAAATCAGAACTCCCTGGTGGACACAGGAAGTTAAAGAGGCAGTGAAGGAAAAGAAGAAAGCATATCAAAAGTTCCTGGCAAATAAGTCAGCTTTTAGTCTTACAGAATACAGACACAAATGTAAGAAAGCTACACAGTGTGTAAAACTAGCTAAACAAAATTCATAGGAGGACTTTGGCAAGAATATAGAAAATAAATATCAAGAAGGTGGCAAAATATTCTGGAGGTTGTTGAAGAAGCTTAGGAATGGAGGAAAGAGTGCTGTAAAAGGAGTTAGAGGTGATAAAGGTGACATGAAAACGGGAGAAAAAGATATCCTTGTAGTATGGAGTAATTACTTTGAAAAACTGCTAAATGAAACAAGCAGTGATGACAGCACAGTGATAAAAAACACTGACCAGGCATGCAGTCAGGAATACATATCCATACTTGAAGTAGAAAAAGCCATCAAAGGCTTGAAATGTGGAAAGGCAGCAGGAGTAGATGATATTCGACCAGAAATGCTGAAGTATGGTGGCATAAAAGTCTTACAGTGGCTGCACTGCATAGTTCAGAAAGCCTGGACAGAGGGACGAATTCCCGATGATTGGAGTAGAGCTCTCATAGTACCCATATATAAAAAGGGAAATAAAACTGAATGTGAGAATTGCAGAGCTATTTCCCTACTGAGTGTTCCTGGCAGATCTATGCAAGTATACTTGAGAAACAGTTGAGAAGAATTGTGGAAGAAAAGCTTGGTGAAGAACAAGCTGGATTCAGGCCAAATAGAGGCTGTCAGAATCAGATCTTCACTTTACGACAAATAGTCGAGAAAGCATGGGAATATAACAAAGATCTGTATTTAAGTTTTGTCGATTTGGAAAAGGCATATGACAAGGTGCCAAGAGAGAAGCTATTCAATACGCTGTGGTTATATGGTGTCAATGGGGCATTATATCAAGCAATACTTAGTCTTTATTTGAGTTGAAGTCAGCAGTTAGAATTGAAGGAAGTACAGGAAAATGGTTTAATGTTAAATCTGGTGTGAGACAAGGATGTACATTATCCCCTCTGTTATTCATTATCTATATGGATCACATTATGAAGGAAAGTGGTATTAAACCTGATATCAAAATTGGAGATGTTAATGTCAGCTCTTTGCGGATGATGTTATACTTCTAAATAAATCCGCTACAAGTCTGCAAGATTCTCTGACTAAATTGAATAGCTGTTGTAATATGGTATGAAGGTCAGCAATAAAAAGACAAAGACAATGAAAATAGGCAGAATCATTGAAAATGTCATCTGTGTTGTGAATGAAGAACCTGTGGAACAAGTAAAAAATTTCAGCTACTTATGACAATTTTTACTGAAGATGGTAAATTAAATATAGAAATAGACAACAGAATCAGCAAAGCTGGTATGGTGGGAAGTCAATTGAATAAATTCATATGGAATAAGAGAGAAATTAGTTGGAACACTAAATTAGCTGTATACAAGACAGTGTTCAAACCAGTTTTAACTTATGGCTCTGAGAGCTGGGTCAGAAGTAAAACACTTGACCAAAGATTAGAGACCGCAGATATGAGAGTCCTGAGAAAGATTAGAGGCGTGAACAGATGGCATCAATGGCAATATCATATTAAAAATGAGGATATTAGGAAAGAACTTGACATTGTCAGCATCCAGGAATGCATTAGCAGAGCTAATCTCAGGTGGTATGGTCACTTAAATAGAATGGGAGAGGAAAGATTAGCAAAACAAGTGTTCTCTGCCAGGTTGGCAGGAAAACGACCCAGAGGAAGACCAAGATATAGGTGGATTGATACGGTACAAAGTGCCTTAGATGATAGAAATATAAGATCTGATAATGTTGGAGTCTTGACAAGTAACAGACTGATTTGGAGGAAAATTGTAGATAGGAAGTTAGTAATGATGTAATTTTTTCATGTAGTACTATCATATCCTGTACACCCCTTGAGGGTACATGGCAGGAATTTGATGATGATGACTATACACATCAGGAAGAAAGACTGGCACCTACATTCAAAACATGAATCATAAGAATGATTCATGCATGTGCTTACTGGCTCGTGTCTCAGCTGTAGCTGAGCTGTCAAGATTGCACTATTATAGTTGAAAGGAGCTGTACATGTTTCTGCAAATTAAATAATCTAAAAAAAAAGTTAATAGTAATCACTTACCAAAACTAAATTGGTATATTGTCAAAACAGTTAAGGTCTTGATGATTTCATAGCATTTCACATGTTTCAAGGGAAAAAAGCAAATTTGAATATGTTTGAATGAAGAATCTATCTGGTTCCAGAGAATTCTGTGTCAATAGCCTGAGAAGCAAAGCAAGACTATCTTGATTTCAAAATTGCAATATAGTCTGGTTGAAACATTGGTTTCTGAAAAAAATTCTATATTTTTTCTACATGAGTAATATAATTATTTATAAATATTTTGAAGAATGTTAAAATATATCAAGCAGTGACAGAACAGTGGCAAAAAGGGTATTCAGGAGAAATACAATAAGGAAGATATATAACCAAGGCAGAAAAGTCAAAAACCTGAAATTTGAAAATAACTAGAAATTACCTCCTAGCTGCCATTGTTGTCAAATGTTAACTGACATTTGACCAGAATGGCAGCTATGGAGGTATATCAGTTGTATAGGGTCTGCAAAATTTAGCCTGATCAGAAAGTTGATATTAAAGATGACAGGTGCAAAACCCTCACAGTAACCATCTATAAAAAAGATAAATAAAATAAATGTGAGAATTATATGGGAATTTCTCTACTGAGTGATATTCTTGCATAAATCTTACCTAGAAGAAAAACACCATAAAAGAAAATACATACCAGGAATGTGGCAATTCACTTTTTTTGATGCCTACATAATATTTATCTATTTTTCCTTGCAAAGAAATAGAAAGTTCCCTAAGTTCATTTTGAACTATGCTTTACACTGTTTAAATGATGCAAATTCTGATTAATAAAAATGTGAAAATAAAGTTGAAAACTTAAACTTGCCAATGTACAGTAAAAACCAATAAGTTATATTCCATTCTGTAACAATGATTTTGTCAACTTGAATACAATCAATGAAGATCTCACCAGTAGTATTTCTTCACTTCTAATAATGGAATTAGACATCCAGTTTCAGTCATATGTGCAACATGGCATTTCCATTGATGTGGAAAAATTAGCCTGTTATTTGGTAAGAAATAAATTCAATAGAGAAATAATGTAACATATTGGGAGGGAAACTCAGTACAAACATTTCTGCTAACAGAAATGTCCATGAAGAAAATACTGACTGGTTGTAAAACCACAACAATAAAACAGAACATTACACAGCAGGCAGCACAAAACACTTAATTTTGAAGGCCTGTGGATCTCAGAGCTAACCCAATCATATAAAGTCAGCGAAACAGACAAATCACCATCCCAACACAAACAAAAAAATGGCTAAAAACATGGGAAAAAAAAAAAAAAAAAAAATGTGGCCACAGAGAACCAAACAACTTTGGCTTGCAGCCCTTAGGAGCTAATCTGGAAGCTCTGCCACCATACATAGCTTCTTTACCCTCCCCTCCCCACAACAAGCAGATGAATTCCTCCCAAAGAACATCTTTTCCCATCTCCAAATATGCACATACCCCACCTCAAAAAACACCAACATTATTGGCTCCCTGTCATCAGTAACATTGCACTTCCTAACTTACACAGAAAAGCAGCTCTTGCTTTTATTAATTAATAAAATTAATAGGTGAACCTTTCAACTTGACTGATAGATGGAAAGATGAATGGTTCCAACACTAACAATCCAAGATTAGCTATATCAGACCCTACATCTAAACTACCTGGATTTGGACTACCAAGCCATCTTTGGACAACCTTAAACCACATTAGAACTTGCCATGGAAGATGTAAACACCATTCACATAAATGGAAATGGACTGACTCTCCTTGTGATTGCAGTTATCACTCTCAAACTATTGACCATATTTTACTGGACTGCCTGATATATGTTTTTGATGGCATTATACAAGATATACATAATGTTACGATGGAAATTGCTTTGTAAAACTTTGTTATGTGGCTTTTAGTTGTCATACATCTGTTACATTGGTGTGTTATGTTTATTGCTGTATTTTACCATCATATTATAAGACACATGAACTGTAGAAAAAAAGAAAAATCCAACAAAAATAAATACACCACCACAACAAAAATAACATTACAAGAAACCACATAAAAATATAAAGCAACTTCAATAAAAAAATCAGCATAATGCTTTCTAGTCATCTACATGGTAGTAGTCACCTGAGTGATGTCACTTCCAGTGATTTTACCAATGTACCACTCACTGGGTCATGTGAGTTCAGTGGTGTCTCGGCAATAGGAAAGTAGGCCATTGTCATATAGTTATACAATAACATGATTTCTGTTACATGGGCTAGGATGCTTGGAATTGTGGCCAAAGCAATTTAACAACATATGACCAGTGTGGATTACAAGTAGAGGTGTACTTGTAATAGCCTATGCCTCTATCACCTAAGGGATCAGATGGTAATATCTGCTCACATATTACAAGAATAATGTTAAGAAAAGAACATTGCCTTTGACCAGATTATTTAATTTAAGTCTCAGGCTGTGGCTAGCTTCTAAGGGAATGGAAGAATGGTAAAATAGTTCCATTGCATAAAGAAGGCTGAAGATAGAAGCAACACATTCAACTAACAAGCATATGAAGAGTAGTGGTTAAGAGCAAAATTCAAGAATGGGAAGACAGGAATGTGATGCTGTATGGGAGACTTATTTGTGCTCCCCAAAGGAAAAGGTGGCTGCATGGTTCTGTGAAGGTCATACATCAGAAAGTTGCTTTTTTTTTTTTTTTAACTAAAGAAAGTAACACTTTTTTTTTTTTTTTTTTATAACTGACAGCTGAGTTTCATAAAGCAAACTACAAATATTTTGCTGGACTTTTCATAAGGTGTACAACAATACTACAGGGAATTCTGCAGTATTCCATAACTGAATATGAATCTGGTAATGTGGATAAGAAGGGGACTGATGGAATATCAGAATAGTTTATGGAAGCAGAATCCAAGAGGAAATTAATTTCACATATTAACACAGTTCCTATATTATACTAATAATAAAATTTATATTAATGAAACAGGAAATGATCTAAGTATTTAGTTTGCTGATGCAAAACTGAATAGGCAATAATAATTAAAAATGTCGAGATCTTGTGGAATGATTTAAATAGATTGACAGTATCACCAAGGAGAATGGTTGTTTAAGTGTAAGATTATGCATAGGAATAAAAAGATTACAATGATGGAGCTGCAGAAAATTATGAGGACAGATGTGGGGGCACTAGAGGACTTGTTCAGAGAACATACTGCATAAGTCGATAAAGTTAGCTGGTTATTGAAGAACACACTGACAAGCAGTGATAAGTTATATTCCTTTATAAGGCTTTTGATACAGTCTCATCTACACCACTGCACAGATCTGGTTGCCTGGGTAGAAAAGAACCAGAAACAAGTGACCAAGATGATAGCAAATCTATAGAATATTCCTTATGAGGGTAGGATAGATTAAGGATTAATAAGCTATAGAAATTGGTGGATGGATGGATGGTGAAAAAAAGGGAGATGTGATGCAGACATCGGTTACTTAAAGGGCATTACAGAATTGATACAGATGAAATTTGTCAGTACATGAGTAATGTGGAAGTTACCTCCTGGAAAGTGAGCAAGAAAAATTATTAGCAAGAGTGTGAGATGTAGTTTTTTTTGTGTGTGTGTGCTACTTGGAAAATAATAAATGAGAACTAGGTTGATAGAGTCGGTTCAATGCTATATTCATGAATGAATTCAAAGTGAAGTATGACATATATTGTGCAAATAACGATGTTGGCGTTTGGTAAAATGTTCAGAGCCTTTCTCCATGAAGATTCTTGTGTAATAATACTTTCATATGAAAAGATATGTGCTCCATATTAAAATTAACAAATGGAACAAAGTTATGCTAGGATAAGTTATCACAGTATTATCCTGTAAACCATGAGGCGTCTGAAATGTCCTTGACTTGTGTTGATGGTTTGAGTTTAGTGCAGAGTGACAACTTCAGTTAATTAAGGCTTATCAAACAAACTGGTCATGTGAGTTCAATATCTATAAAAATAAAAGCAATACTTTTTAGCAACCTGATGCAATGAAAAAGAATTTGCCTCACCTGGATAAGGAAGTGATAATATGATGAAGTCACTATACCTATTTTCTTTATCAACTTTTTCAGATGATGTCACACTAAAAATAAACAGATATACAGAGTAAATGGATCAATACTTTGTTTCAGTTCATATTTTCAAATTTTATTGGAAGTCAGTAAGATAAGATTCTCAATAAAATTCAAATATTCTGAGGTTTTAATACTGAAATCTTATTTTTAAAAAGATGCAACAATAACTTGTGTTTTTTATGGTATGTCTGAAATAGAAAAAATTATAATACACATGAAAACATTTGAACAATGAAGAAAGAATTAAGCAGGAGTTTTTCTGCTGCTTGAGAACCAACAGTTCAATTGAATGTTTAGTTTGATTTCAATGTTATACTTTAAGATGAGACGAGACTTTTTTTCCTCAGCCATCAAAACTGGATCAGCTTCCCCTTAGGTCGATCACTACCTATCATGGTAAATGGTTCCCTCTCAAATATCCTCACCAGTGCAGGTGTTCACAGGACTACACTCTTATCCACTCTCTCCATCAAATTAATAATTACCTACTCTGACTTCAAAAAAAAATTAAGAACTGTGACTTATTTGGGAGATTAACAAATATCCCAAATAAGTGACAATTCTTAATTTTAATTCACTTTTTTGAAAGGCGATTACATCAGAGGCTGTTGCAATGTGTTTTTATCGCTATAGTCTCAATGTTCACCACCCCTACATTATCTCTGATGTTTGGCAGCTCTAAAAAATATGCTACCAAATGGCTTTCCGTCTATCAAAATATCACAGATCAGAGTGCACTACAATTTTCCCCTAATCTGAAGACAGTTATTCCAAAAAGATTTTATTTCAATCCATAAATTGATTTGTTCACTTCTAACTGCATCTCTATTTTACTAGATTTTTTAAGTTTTTATGGCTTTTAAATTTGTCTTTTTTTATACTTCAAAAGTTTTAATGTACTTTTAATGTCCAACACAGTTTTATATTTTTTCACCAGAAGATTGAAGAAGTTTTTATTGCTGTTTTTTGTACTCATTCACCATCTATTTATTTATTGGTTCATTATCATTCTCTAACATCATCATGCTCTTTCATTACTGATTTATTATTTCATTGTCTTTTACATGAACTCTGATAAATCTTAAAATTACATGAAGGTCTAGAAACTACATAAAGATTTTAGTGCTAGAAAATTTAGACAATGATACTGATTTATGATTGTTTTCATTAATGGTTTTTTAATATTTTAATTTAAAGAAAATTGTAGCAGGAAAAAAAAAAAAAAAAAAAACTATTTCACAGAATAAAATTTGCTTATTACTTTATACTAAAAGTCGCAGAAAGAAGCTACATGAACCATAGGTTCAGAGATGCTATTAATTTATCATTATTATGTAACACCTCCAGGGAGTCCAAAAACTCATCGAGGGAGGGCACCTATTCTACAACTCTGTCTCCACCAATTCAACAACCGCAACTACCTTTGTCATCTATACTAACACCATCTACTGCCGACCATCACCAATAGTATTTTCACAGACATCCTCCATGCCCACGGCAGGATTCGAACCCGTAGCCTTTTGGCTGGAGAGTGGATATGCTAACCACTTGGCCAACCAGGCCAGCAATTCCTTAGACCACTTACAACCTTTTGTGAGTGAGAATCATAAAAAAAGGTTTTCATTCATCCTTCCTGCACAAAATTATCAAATACCTCCACAGTTCTAAAGGATTTATCTTATAGAACTGTACCATGTCATGAGCTAATACATAACTCCAGACCTAGTAATGAATGAGTAATGAATCTTTAAACAAAAGTAAACAAAATCAAAGCTATGTAAATTAATGATTAGTATTCCCATTAATTTTGTGTATGTCTGTGTGTGAGAGAGAGATGTTAAATTTATCCTAAAACTTGAATAATTTGGAATGTAAGCAACTAAAAGAAGCCCAAACTTAGCATGAGTTTGAGTGAGAATCACAAAATTCTGACACTAAGTACCAATAAAAATTGTTGGCTGAATGCTTAGCATACTTAGTGGTTAGCTCTCCAACCAAAAGGCTCTAGGTTCAAATCCTGCCATGGTTATGGATGTCTCAAGGATTGCAAATTTGGAGAGCTTTGATCATCAAGGTATGTAATATTAATTTAAAAAATATAAACAAAAAATATGTAAATATCTTATCTCATCCACAGTATCAATGTACTATAGGTTTACAACTTTGTGGATGGAAACCATATCAACATTTTTTTTTTTTTGACCATTGTTACTTCTATAAATTAATTTTGGATGTTGCACATAAATCTCCTTTTCAAACAAATAAAATTAAGTAGAAGGAATTGATTAATTGATTCCTAAAATGTGTTATAGTTTAAGTAGAAGGAAGTTTGAATAATCATGCAGACAATTTCAAAAGAAAACCAAACAATATAACGTGTCTGTAGTCTCAATGGCAGTAGTCAGTAGTCACCAGTAATGAAGTAGAATTCTCCAATCATTAGAATGAATGGCTCAATGCATAAATTATGCAGGAAGGAAAAAAAGAAACCCATACTTAAAAAGAAATGCTTTCAGTAAATGTCTGACTATTATCACCATGCTCAAGTATAAAAATAAATGGAAATTCACGAATTTAAATGAAAGAAACAAAAACGAAAAACAAAAACAAACGAAAGACAAAAAGACAAGTAGAAGTTAAGGTGGATTAATGTAATTAATAACAGCTGCAGACTGACAAAGGATAGGATTAACAGAAAGGGAATATGAAATAAAAATTGACTAATCATGAGTAGGATAAAATATCACCAAAAACTAATGTACAATAATTTTAAACAAAATCAGTGTGGAACATCTTTTAGTGCAAACTATAAAGTCAAATATGTAGATTATTACTGTAGAAAAAATTGAAACAGAAAACTTCCTGATAAATGTAAGACACAGTAACATTCCAATATTGGGTGTAAAAAATAAATCAATGAACAATTTCTAGTGTTAAATATCCTGTCTCTGTGGTACTTTCAGTAATAATAATAAGCCTTAGTTGTAGAGACCTAAATTCAAATCTCCTGGAGGACAAAGAACCATTGTAAAGGCAGGTCAAGATGTTATAGCTAAGTAATAAGATTTATACTACCATTTTAAAATAATCCTGTATTCAAAACCAAATTTTTCTATACATTTTGTATTTTAAAGTAAAATGGAGAAGAGAAAAAAAAAGATAATTTAGTGGCTTACAGACATTACATAAGAGTATTTTTTCAGATATAGAAATATTCAAGTGTTAGTGACTAGTATAAATGCAGGTAGAAAGAGTGGAACAATGTTGGTATGTTTAAAAACATGAATGAACATGAAGTCAAGCCTCGTGAACAGTAATACCTAGTAGACGAGATGGTTGATAGATTAACTCGCTGTGATCAAGTGAATCAAAGCAGGTAGTAAAGATGAGCAGACTTACATTAGTGTAAGGATTAATGATAATCTTATACACCCACCCAGATTATATCAGAAAGTGGTGGTGAACATATAAAAGTACAAGACAGACATTGGTGCAATGTTTACCAATGCTTGACAAGGCTATTTAAGAGATTTTAACAGATAATGTTGAATAAGGTTGCATATTGGCAAATCAGCTAAAACTGTAGCATGTTTCTTTGCTTTTTAGTAATATAACTAAATCAGTTATATTACTAATATAACACTGAACTATGTTCCCAACCTCCCACAGGGTGGAACATTCCTAGTGTAGTATAAACTTACTAGCAGAACCATATGATAGATTAATGTAATTAAGTACCAGATATAGCCATAAGTACTATTATAACTTGAAGAGCACAAACCTTTAATCTATCAGCAAATCATTCACAGCTTTTAGCACATATAAGTCACATGTATAATGTGCATATAGCAGCACTCTGTTCAAAATGCCCCCTTTTTTTTTTTTTTTTTATCTTCACACAAGCAGTCTGTGAGGCTACATATCGATTGTGGTGCACACAGTGGCATATTTAGGTATTTCTCATCCCTAGGCCTGCAGAAAGTGCTGCCCCCTCATGACCTGCCCATAGGCAAGTCATGATCCTAACCTCCAGTGACTGAAGTTGCCATAGAATCCCACTTGCTTCACATCACATAACTTTCTTCTGGGTGGTGTCATTTTCAATTTCGGACAAAGTGGAAATTATTTCCGTCCATCCCTCACGAAGGCTCCGACAGGCATTGTCATGAACTGACCAATGAGTAGGCGAAGGACGTTTGATTACTTTTGCAGAAGTTTCCAGGTGCTTTCTTAGCACACTCTGCCGATATGTTGAAGATGTGAAAAATGCATACAGTTTTTGAAGAATACCAAAAAATGCAGAAGAGCATGGACAGGATTCAGCAACGCAAGTACCAATTTGAGACAGAGAATGTCCAGCGCATGGTGTGAATTCTGCCGATGAATTTATTTCAAGAATTCTTGCTTGCAGTCCTATATACTTTCCTGACATGTTATTAGCATTATCATATGCCTGCCCTCTGCAATTTGCTATATCAATTCCAAGCTAGTTTTGTGAAGTCAAAACCGCCTCTTGTAACTCTTCAGATTTGTGCCTTACGTTAGGAATGAAACACAAGAAACACTCCACAGGAGTTCGATGTTCTTTCACATATTGTACAATGAAGGACAGCTGATCAACATGAGACAAGTCTAGTGATGAGTCAACACTTATGGAATAGTACTTAGCTATTTTAAGTTCTTTCACAATAAATCCGTTTACTTTCTTGCCCGTTATTTTAATAAATTCCTCATGCATAGCAAAGGAAAGATAGGAAACTTAACCTTTTCCTTTTTACCCCCGCTTTTGGCAATGTGCTCAGCAAGAAAGGGATCAAATTCACTAATCCCTATTGCCTTTGTGTCGAGTTACCGACAACAATACATTAGCTTTCCGTGCACGTGTCTCGGTCTGTATAGTTATGTAGAATCCAATTACATGCCAATATGATTGCAGACTAAACTTACAATGAGGAAAAGAAAAATATTTCTCTACTTGTGAGTAGATGCAGCATATAAGGAACATGTTATAATTAAAAAATGAGAGCCTGGAAATTTCCGCCGTCCCTCAAAATTTGCCGCTCTAGGCCTGGGCCTATACCTAAATACGCCACTGGGTGCATACAACATCCAATGGAAAATGCTGCCACTGCTTGCTCCAAATCCACCTTCAGGCTGGCAATGCTGGAATGTTGTTTCTTGCAAGTCAAGAGAAACATGTAGCTGTACACAGCTACATGGTTCTCATAATCTCCCTACTGCATGTTTACCTGTACAGCTAAACAATTGTCTACTGATAAACATGTGAATATTGATAACACTACTAATGGAACCAGGCTCGTAACAGCTCGTAACATATGGCAAGACTGTATATGGCTGTGTGATCAAGTGATAAGGTTGCAATCACGGTGAAAGGTAAAAATAATGAAGAGTTCAATAATGATCGTTATGCAATTATCTTTTAAAAAGATAAAACTTTGTATCTGCATTCTTATAGTGACATTATCACAACCAAACCTAAAGCTATTTTTTGTATTAGGTAATACACACAAGTTTGTTTCACCTAACTAATTAAAACGAACCAATTACAACAAAAATGATTTCAAATAATTTTGATAATCAAAGTTTATCAGTAGACAACAGTTAGTCTTGTGTTGCACGCTGCAATTACTTATATTAGTCCCACTGTTACACCGGATTTTGGTTGTCTCGCATTTGTAACAGACTTTGTGTGCTCTGAAGATGCTGGATATAATACCAGCAAAATATTAGCTTTTAAGTTAATAAATAGTTATTTTTATGTTAATCCATGTTCGCATCAATACCATTTAAATCATTTAACATGTGTGATGAATACATAAGCCTATCCATGAAGTTATAAAATAAAAAAAGCTAACTAAAAAATTTTCTTCAAGCAGTTGGGATGAAAGATTAGTTTAACAATAAAATGACTGCCCAGTATTATCACCCAAACTGATTATGGATTAATATAATACTGAGGTTGAATTTTTGACGGTTGCTATTTCCATTGTTTCTGATAAGTTATTCAAAGAACTTTATCAAGCAATACTTTATAAAAAATCTGAACTATGTATAAACTTTATAATATGAAATCAAATCAAATCAAAATTATGAAAGCTCTTCCAGAGAATCCAAGGACTGAAGACCCATTTAGATACTAATACTTAAATACCTATTATATTTCTCCTTGAACCGATTTTGTGAAAATTCACTCAAACTTTGCTCATTCCACATCAAAGCCATGAGGACTTGGACCACACATTTGCTTTATTACATTCCTAGCCAAATTCCATAATGATCAAGTTCTACCTCCACATTCCATAAGCTATAAAATCTAAGATTTTGCAGCTTATGATTAAGATCTTGCAAGAGGATGTTACAATATATCTATACTGTAGCATCCTCTTGCTAACTTGCATGTTTCAATTATGTCTCCTCTCTTCATCTATTCTCAGTCTCTCCTCATATGCACAATTCTCACATTCACTTCAATTTGTCCTCATAAAGACAATACTACAGACAGTTATCTTGATTACTCTGGCAACTACATGTCTTTAGAATCTTAGCACAACAGTTCAGATGTGGGCTTATCAAATTCTTCAAAGTGAGAAAATAGCTTCCTTATTCAAATTAGTGGATTCTCTTTCCAATGCAATGACTTAACACCTTAACAAATGATGTCGGTGGCCTCTATATACAAACAGACTTGTCAAGATTTTATTATTGAGTCCATACACGAGAAGTTAGTTGATCAACCCATAAAACATTAGTAGTGTGTATGGGTTGGGGAAGAAGGTACTTATTCACATTTGATTAGAAAGGTCTGTATATGGCATTCTTGAGAAATGCATCAGGGGAAGACTGTTCCATAATACAGCAGTTGCAAGGATGAAGGAGAAGAAACTGTTCTGTGAGTTTCAAGGTGCACTGTGAAGGAATGTTGAGCAGCAGCTGCATGTGTTCCAACGAGCTTAGTACTAAGTGGGGGAATTATTGATGCTATTTCAGATGAAAATTTTCCATGGAAATATTTGTAGAATGCACACAGTGCGAAGACCAATCGTCTGAGCATAAGTGCGGGGGGGGGGGGGGAGAAGTGAACTGGTAAGAGATGGGACTGATTAACAAGTCTGATTGGAGCCCCAACCCCATATGTGAGAGCAGTATTCAATGGTTGGGCTGATTTGAGATTTGTATAAGGTTAACAGTTGTTCAGGAGTAAAGTAACATCTTGAGCGAAAGAGAAAACCTAGTTTTTTTAGAAGCTGAGGATGCAATGGTTGTTATGTGTTTATGCCAGGAGAGGCTTGATGTCAGGGTAATTCCAAGAAGTGAAATCTCAGATTGTCTGGAAATTTGGGTGTTGTCAAAAATAATACTGGGAGAAGATGCTTCTTTTTTTATGAGAAATAAGAGAGTACTGGGTTTTATTAGCATTGAAATTGACTAGGTTATCTGAACTCCATTGGAGGATGGCTTGGAGATCAGAAATGAGGGCAGTGGTAGTTGATGTTCTATAGGTTGAGGTGAGTTGTGTGGAGTAAGGGTTATCAAAAGAAAAGGAGGAGTGCAATGTGCTGTCATCTGCAAAACTGTGTATTGAGTTGGAGGTCAACTGAAGTAGATCATTGATTAAGAAGAGGGTTGATGAGAGACAGAACTTATGGAACCCCAGCATTAGTTGAATGGAGAGAGGATAAGGAACCATCCACTACCACACAGTGTGCATCTAGACAAAACTGGCAATCCAACTACAGAGGTCTTGAGATAGACCAAATGTTGGTGGATTGCTTAGTAAGACCTTGTGCCAGACCCGGTCAAATGCAATAGAGATATCAAGTGCTACACCACTTGAGATTTGCCAAACTTCTCCATGGCATTTGTTCAGAGATGGGTGACATGTGAGCAGATCTCCTGTTGATCGGCAGCAAAAGAATCCATACTGGTGGTCGTTTAAGAGACGGGTACCTTCAGGGTAGTGTCCTGGCAAAAGGGTATAGTGGGCATTGTATGTTGGGCATCTGGAATGGTTGTGGGACATTTTCCATTTTCAATTATGCATGCATTGGAAGCAAAGTGCGATTCCAGGAGGTTGGCCTTTTCTGTAGGTGATGATGCAATAGAGCCATCTGGGTATGATAGGGGTGGGAATAGTGTTGGGAAGAAGTTACGACCAATTGCTTTGACGAGAAACCAAAAGGCTTTATGCAAGAACTTTGCTTATATTTGGGTAAAGATTAAAACAAAAATATAATTTGTCAACTATAAATCAGAGCATTTTTGGTCAAATATAATTACTCCAGCTATATTTCTGCATTTCCGGCATATGACTTTTTTCCCTACCTTTTCATTTTATCAATATCAAGCATTGATATGTATTACTGATTTGCATTCCCCATGAATATTTGCTACCACTATTCTGTCACTGCTTGTTTCATTCAACAGGTTTATAAAGTGCTTACTCCAGACATAGAATATATCTTTAGTTTTCACAACATATTATTGTATTCCTTTTACTATACACTTACCTTTATTTCAAGTTTTTTTTAACCAAGTTCTAGAATGTGTTTGTCACATTCCTGATATTTATCTTCTACATTCTTATTCTTACCAGTCTTCTCATGATTTTTGTTTACCTACTTTGCACACAACTTAACTCCATTTTTCTCAGTATTCTCTTAG
The DNA here is from genome assembly GCF_054136105.1 of Typopeltis vanoorti. Classification (NCBI taxonomy): domain Eukaryota; kingdom Metazoa; phylum Arthropoda; class Arachnida; order Uropygi; family Thelyphonidae; genus Typopeltis; species Typopeltis vanoorti. The sequence continues at coordinate 44,430,309 of NC_143549.1, read as the reverse complement.
GGCATCTGCTGACTTATCTGATAACATTTTCTTTTCCAGAACTGCCATAATGGAATTCTGATTTTTCTATCAGTGTAAACTACTTCACCCTATACCTTCCTAAATTAATGATTTCTTCAGTTTGCTACAAACTTCAAAGTTTGATTCTCATTTTCAAACCCCCCCCCTTTTTTCTTTTTTTAACAACATTTGTATAACAGTCTGTAATTTATCTCTAATGCCTTTAAATCTTTTATATATTTTTATTTTCAACATGATATTCACTTTTATCCTGCTGAAAACTCAAATCCCCATATATTCTTGTGTCTTGAATCAGTCTGAAGATATAACAGCAAACTTTTTTTTTTTTCATCTTCTCCCCAGGTGAATTTGTGCACAGTTTTTATGTTCAAACGTGGTATTAGTGAAATCCAGCAGACATTTAGTTATCAGCTTAATTCCTTTTGTCCAAATTTTACCAAACATTTCTGTTTAGACCTCTAACAAGAACCAACTTTTGCATGCCATATGGCTTCTCTAATGACTCAAAAAAATCCTTTACTTCTTCCTTCGAAGAACCTTCTATGAGACCACAGGCACAAATAATTTTCATCATACAATTCCCCCATTTTGAAATTAGCTTGCATACCTTTGAGTATTAATGGAAAGGAAATCAAACTTGCAGAAGAATTGGAAAAGTACTAAGTGGACATAATTGGCATTACTGAAACAAAAACGGGTAAGAGCTTATTAAATAGTAAGCATAGGATGCTATTTTCAGGCAATAATGGTCAAGGAAAGGAAGTAGTAACAATAGCATTCCACATCGAACGAAGATAAATTTCTTGATTGGAAGGCAGTTTAAATTAACTGTGTGGGCAAACTTCAAAATGGGGAAATTGACAATGAAACTTATTTGTGCCTATGGTCCCACAGAAAGTTCTTCTAAAGAAGAAACTTAAGAATTTTAACTTATTAGAACAGGCAGCTGATATTAAGAAAATGGAAAAAATGGTCCTTGTTGGAGAAGATCTGAACAGCACAATAAGAAATGAATCCCACCAACAAGGCATATAGAAACATTTGGGAAAATTTAGAGAAAAGGGTAAAGCTAATAATAATGGTAAGTATTTACTGGACTTCTATACAGGACATGGACTAGTCATTACTACCGCCATGTTTCAACAAAGATGTGCACAAGTTCATATGAAGAGAAGACAAGAAATAAGAAAGCCTCATTGATCAAGTCACTGTTGATAGTGATAACATGCTGGTTCAGGATACAAGAGTATACATTTGATTCGAAATTGAAAATGACCATTACTTAGTACTAAGCAGGATAAAAATGGATATCACATTGAAAAGAACAGTATGTAAGAAAGTTTTACATTATATAAGGGTAAGCAGCTTTTACAGGTAAATTGTAGACTCGACTATACAAACATTACTGAAGAAAAAATTAAACAAATTGAAAACAAGAACCAACCTTGGAGTCTAAGTGGAAAACTCTAAAGAACACATTGATTCAGATAGAGAGCTTTGTGGTAAAGTTGTTTCCAAGGATAAAAAAATAACAGTACCATGGTGGACACAAGAAGTTAAAGCAGTTTCTGGAAAAGAAGAAAGCATACCAAAAGTTCTTAATTAAATAAGTCAGCAGATGCCCTAAAAGAATACAGAGAAAACTGCAAGAGCCAAATTATGTGTAAAAGATAGATGAACAAAAGTCATGGAAAGACTGGTAAGAGTATGGAAAATATATATCCATACTGAGCTCTCATAGTAACCCATCTACTGTATAAAAAAAAGGAATAAAGCTGCATGCGAGATTATAGATAAATTTCTCTACTAAGTATTCCAGGTAAGATTTATGCAAGCATACTTCAAAAGAGGTCTAGTAAGATTGTGGAAGAGAAACTTTAACAAGACGTGTTCAGGTAAAATAGAGGTGGTCAAGATCAGATTTTTATTTAAGACAAATAGTTAAGAAATTGTGGGAATATGACAAAGATCTGTACTTAAGTTTTTGTAGATCTGAAAAGGCATATTAGATGCCCAGAGAAAAGCTTTTCAAATCACTTCAATTGTATAGGATGAATGGAACATTATACAGAGCCCACACATAGTCAATATTTAACTTGTCAAGTCAATAGTTTGAATGAAAGGAAATACAGGAAGATGTGTAAAATCAGAGGCGAGACAAGGATGCACATTATCTCCACTCTTATTCATCATCTATATGGATCACATTATGAAAGAAAGTAGCATCAAGCTGGATGTTAGATTGGAGATGTACTCCTAAACACATCTAGTACAAGTTTCCAGGATTCACTAACTAAATATTGCTAAATTGAATAATAGCTGTAACAAATTTGGCATGAAAATCAGCACTAAAAAGACCAAAACAATGAAAATAGAAGCATAGTAAACAGCTACATCCTGAATGGCAATTCCTATAGAACAAGTAAAATATTTCAGCTATTTAGGCACAGTTTTTAGTGAAGATTAAATTTTAGTGCAAGTTAAATCTGGAAATAAACAGAATAAGAAAAGCTGGCATTGTGGGTAGCCAGCTGAATAAATTTATATGGAATAAGAAAGAAAATAGCCTAAACACCAAATTAGAAGTATACAAGACAGTGTTGAAACCAGTTTTAAGTTATGGATCTGAGAGTTGAGTTAGAAATAAACACTTGATCAAAGATTAAGTGTTTATTACATGTCTGAACACATTATTAAGGAGGAACTTGGCATTTGTTTGCATTCAAGAATGTGTGAGGAGGGCTAATCTTAAATGGTATGGTTACTTAAATAGAAAGAGAGGAAAGGTTAGCAAAACAGATGTTTGATACCAAGATGGCAGGAAAGAGACCCAGAGGAAGACAGGTCTGGTGGAGTGATTCAGTCAGAAGTGCCTTAGAAGCACAAAATGTTAGATATGACAATATTGGAGTGCTCACAAGTTATATTGTGATATATTGCTAATCAATGAAACTCACCTGAGGCCTGCTGACACTCTGAAAATCAGAGGGTATCAGATTTAAAGAAACGACACTTGGGTATAGAGGTGGAGCCACTGACTGATTTGGAGGAAACTTCATAAGAGATTAATAATAATGTAAACTTAATCATGTAGTGCTGTCATAGTAACCTAAACACTCCTTGGGGGAGGGGGAGGGGGTACATATCAGGAAATCGATGACTTATTTGAAATTGTTTGGCAATCAATTAGTTAATTTTCATGCTTGGTGTTGAATGTTATCATTACTCTTCTCTGATTGCTATTGTCCAAATATAACATCTTATTGTTTAGTAAGATTTCATCTGTGTTGACTTATTTTCTGTTGGTGCATCTTCAATTCTGATGATATTGAAGTTGTTCCAGTAGTTAACTTTTCACTGTCTTCCCTCATTCCTGACAAAAACATGGGATTTAAACAGGAAATGCCACAGCCAGCATGAAATTTCATCCTGTTGTACCATCATGCTTGTTTCTGGTTTAAGCCAATACAGAATACCATTTAAATTATACTTGAAAATTATATTCTCATTTAATCCTTTATCCAAGCACAGGCAGACAAAGTTTGTGCATGAAGTATCTTCACAACTAAGCTACTAAGTATATAACAGGCTGTTGATCTTACATCTACTGTCCTATATACCATAATACAAAACAGACCCTTCAAACATGTATGCTGCTATGTATTAAGGAAAGGGGTCACTACTCATAATAATCTGCAACTTTTGAATCTGTCATTTGAAACTAGGTTTGTCCACATTTGCCTTATCCATAATATGGGAGTCGAATGAAGTCTGTAGTATGAGAAGAAAGAGAACTGATAATGTAATCAATACACTCTGGGTGCTGATGAAAAGAGTACATATTTTTGGAAAAAAATATGTACTCTTTTATATGTACTTGGTTACTGTTTGGTGAAATATATTTTTTTTATTTGTTTTATGAAAAACTTAAATTTCTATTAGTAAAAAAAACTATTATAGTCAATTCTTGAATACAGTAATATTTAAAAATTTTACTATGAAGACCATATGCAAATGCATTCAGAGAACTTACTTCACTCCAAATTTCACCTTCTTTTTCTCCACCATCAAATCACAGATGTAGCCCACAGAAAACATTTTTAGTAATCTAATATCTTGACTTCTGACTTTAGAGAAAAGCTGCCAGTCACTAAAAGTAAAAAAGCAAAAATTCAAATATATTCTATAAAAACTATATTATAGTTTTTCCATATAGAATATATAAATTCTATATGGAAGATTTTACAATGTTACTATTGAAGAACGTGCAGTCTTGTGATTTCAAGCACTTTCCCATCTGTAATAATATTTAACTGTCTAGAATACAAAAATAAAAATATATAAATTTATGTAATATTTTTAGATCAGTATTTTATAGTAGATATTGGCGACACTGTTAAATAAAATTGGTGGTATAGTCTTTATTATTATTATGCGATATTCTTTCAAAAATGTTCTTCGTTACGGCACCTATGCATAATAGAAAAATGACATCGATGTTGACTGATTTCAATGTGTGGAATTTAGTGCCATGTAGCACGTATGTAATGTATTTGTTGCCAAGAGTGAATGGTTTGTGGTATGGGAGCAAGAATGGAGAAAATATCTGTTGGAAATGTTTCTTAAGCAAGCATAAAATATGCAAGTCATGTCCAGAGCAAAAGAATGACGTGACTGATATGAATATAAGGCAGGATTATGGAAGTGTTGTGGAGAATGTAGCAGAAGCAGCAAATGACAGTGCACGAAATACAACTGAGAAATGCAAAAAAAATTGCATGCTTACATGGAACTACTTCACAGCACAAAACATGAGCTCACCCAACTGGAGAAATGATTGGTGTGTAATACAAGGACAGAGAATGAAAAAAAGAGTAAATGGGGGAAAAAAAAAAAAATTGGGAGAAAAGAGATAGTATTGTATAGGGATTCGATGAAAAGAGGTATATTTAATGAGAAAGTGATGAAAGCATCTTTTTCAGGTGCAAAGATTGAATGTTAGTGAAGTTTTGCAGAAGAAAGAAGCAAACGATTTGTTTTTGGAGGCACAAATGATTTGAAAGCTGAGAAATATGCAATGAGAGAAGGTATAAAAAAAAGTTGTTAGAAGAAGCAAAAATGAAGAGTAAGAAAGTAAAGATAGTAATTCTGTCCTTTCTTACCAAAGGACAGTAAGAAAGGACAGAATTGAGAAGGACATGATTGCCAATGAGAAGATTGTGAAGGAAGAATGGCATGCAGTTTATAGATGTGTGGAGTGAATGTGATGGATGTAAGGACCTGTACCTGCCTGATGGACTGCAGTTAAATGATTTTGGAATTAGTGCTTGGAGAAAGTGTTGTTCAATGATAAACTAGAGATATTAGGGGGAAGCAATCAAGCATGTGACTAGCACCCCTAGACAAATGAGCACAGGTGCAGGAATGACCACAGAGAGAGCAACCCCTGGGATAGATGAGTACAGGAATGATTGTGAAGAGCTGAGTGCAGTTTCCCAGGTTTCAAAACGGAATGGGCTACTAATGACCTTACGTAAAAATAACTGTGGACCCAAGGGAATGTTGAACTGCATGTACACAAATGCCTGAAGTATCAGAAATAAAGGAGAGGAGTTTTGAGCATTGATCAGCTCAACTTGGCCAAACGTGTGGCGTAAGCAAGACTTGGTTGTCAGATAATGATGTAGTCACAGGGATAGAAAGTAACAGATATTGTATTTTCAGAGAAAGAGAAGAAATAGGCAGGAGAGGAAGGGTATTATTAATGATAGTTAAAGCACTTCAACAAAAATAGAAATTAAGAAAGACTGTAGATCTGATTGGAATGGTTCAATTGAGGCTGTCTAGTGTGAGAGAGGCCAACAGGACAACATATTGTTGGTTGCTTCTATAGACTTGGAGGGTCCAGAAGATGTTGAAGACATCCATCAGCAGATTAACACAATGAGTGCAGGCTGAGCAATTATCATGGGAGACCTCAACTATGGTGATATAGAATGGAAGGAGGAATGGGCTTGTGACAAAATGGAATTCATACAGCTACTAAAGGATAATTACCTGAAACAGCATGTGATGATGAGGATCTGGGGTTTGAGAGCACTTGATCTGATAGCAGCATCAGAAAATCTATAACTACGGTAGCAACTCTACCTCCGATCGGGGAAAGTGACTATGCAGTCTTGTCCTGGGAGGTTGCTCAACATGTGGAAATTTCAGTCAAGAAAGACAGCCTCAAATGAAACATTTCCATCAGATCTATAAGAAAGGGTTTATATGAAACTATAAAGCTAACGATTATGACAAACTTAAGAGGCATATTGTTATTAGTGCATGAGAAGCATTCAAGGATTGTTTGATCAAAGCAATATCAGAGTGCATACCCAGGATCAGGAAGATAAACTAAGTGGATGACTAGGAATATAAACCAGGAGATGCAAAAAAAGGACGCACTGTGGAAGGAATATAAACAAAGTGATCACAGCATACCCATGAACATTATAAAGCACCAGCAAGAAAGATACCTAGTATGGTAAGGAAAGATAAAAATCAGATTAAGAGAAAATTAGTTAAGCAGGTTAAAGTAAATCAAAAAGTTTTCACTATGTAGCAAGTAAGAGAAAGAATGATCATGGAAAAATAACTAATATGATATCTTTCCATATGATGGTAGGAAGGTGACAGAAGCAGATAAAATAGTTCAGTTACTAAGTGATCACTTTGAAAAGAATATATATCATTCAGGTGGTGACTTTGCAGTTACTGAGGCAACAGACTGATGTGAACATTGAGGCAGATGAACTGGAAGTATTCAGTATATTAAAAAATACCAATGTGAATACAGCATTGGGTCTGGTCAGTATGTCAGCTCGTGTGCTATGGGAACATGCTAGTGAACTGGCAGTGCCTCTGAGGAAGTTGTTTAATCTAAGTCTTAGCTTTGGCAAGGTTTCAAGGGAGTGGAAAGAGTATAAGATAGTTTCATTACATAAAAGTGGCTCCGAGAGTAGCAAATTACAGCCCAATTATATCTCTGGAGTGGTGGTGGTTAAAGTATTGAGAAAGTTGGTTAAAAGTAAAATTCAGGAATGGGTGGATAGGAATATGATATTCTATAGGGGCAGCATGGCTTTGTAAGAAGTAGGTCCTGCCTCAGTAATTTATTCACATCAGAACTGGATAAAGGAAATGGATACACGTTGATACTGCTGGACTTTGCAAAAGGCATTTGATAGAATACCACAGAAAACTATTACAAAAGCTGGAGTATATAAGAATGGATATGAGGCTAGGATCATGGACAGGGGGAAGCTAATAGACATCAGAGGGTAATTGGTGGAGTGGAATTAAAGCAAATGAGGATGACTAGTGGAGTGACCCAGGTCTCTATACAGGAGCCACTATCCTAATTTGTACATTAATGATATAGCAGAAGATTGAAAAAGGATATTCAGTTGTGTGCTGATGATGCAGAACTAGAGACAATAATTATTGTCCTTCCCAGTAGTGTAGGCAAAGGACAATAGTTGTCAATTCAACGTTGTAAAATGCAAGGTAATGCAATTATATTAGGATGAAAAGAATACACATTCGGTATCATATTGATACGAAAGGATCTGGGGATGATGGTGGATATTGAAATTCAGAGGACATATTGCAAGATTTCACAAAATAGCTCAGAGGATTACTTGGATGCTGAAGACATTGGCAAGTAGAGATAGGGAGGTTATTATCCCTCTTTATAAGGCTATGATTTGGTCCCATGTTGGCCAAACAGATTTGTTCACCTGCATTTCTTGGGGATCGAAAAGTGGAGAGAATTCAGAGTGACCAAGTTGGAGACAAGTTTGCAGAATGTTCCCTATGAGGACAGATTGAGGGTGTGTAGGTTGCAGAGTTTACGAGTAGTTGAGAGTGGAGATAGGATAGACACTTAAGTTACTAAAGGGATTCTATAAGATTGACAGAAGAAATTTTTCAATACATGGAGAGTAAGGGGAAAAAAAAAACAAGGGGTCACATTGGAAGTGGTCTAAGAGTGTGTGTTAGTAAGAATGTGCAGACTAGATTTTTTTTTTACTTGGAGAGTGGTAAATGATTGGATTGAATTGCTAGAAGTGGTTGTGAGCACCCCCCCCCCAACAGTGAATAGGTTTAAGGAGATGTATGATAGGTATTGTGTTAATGGATGTGGATCTCCCATGATGAGTCCTGACTTCATGGAGTACACCATAAAAATAACAAGATGAATGTTTATTGAAACATGTATAAAAACTGAACAAATTTCAAAGTACAAGGTTTGAATTCCAGACTTAAGATTACTACATTTCCAAAGAAAGGATCATATGTTAAAATTATTTAACAATCTAACTTTGATAAGTAATTTGTTGCAGATAAATAACCTACCACGAAGAATGATCTGGTCAAAAGATTAGTCAAATTACAACTAGATAATAAACTTAAAACCAAACATGTATAGAAATCATAAAGGTAATTTTATGATTTCTCTGCTTATGAGATGAAAAACTGAAACAAGGTATGAAAAAAAGAAGCACTAAAGAAAGAAATGTACAGTAGGCTGCAGAGTCCATTAAGGAGGCAGCTTTAGTTTGTGTGTTTTTATCCCACTCATGAAAGGTTATAAATCTATACTACACATTAGCACTGTAAATAGTGCAAAGATTTTTTTTTAATCATTATTTTTTTTTACACACACTCTAGAAAGTCTGTTCTAGACCAAAAGTGGAATTTTTCAAGCTACTTCAGGCCTCTCAGGCAATACAATTCATCTACCATTTAAAAACAATCACAAACATCAATGCCCCAGTGGGATTCAAACCTACAGCCTGTCATTTAGAAAGTGGATAGGTTAACTGCCTGCCCAATCAAGCTGGTAATTAAATTTAGAGTTAAAAAATCAAAACCAAGTGGTAATAGAAATAAACTAAAAGGGGACTACCTTAAGTGAATGACACCTGCAAAAGGTTGCAAACATACAGAACATTAATACAGTGGATGGGCTAAGGGTTAGCAGAATTTTCCTGTAGGCCAAACAAATTTTTCAAGCAAGGTAGCAATCACAAACCAGGTAATGAAATTAGTCTTTCAATAAGGAATTACTGTGTGTAGGCATATTTAAATTATAATACTGGAATTAACTCACAAAATATAATTTATTAGTATAATTTTCATCTGGGTATCAGGCATCTTCAGTACAAAGCTGATAAAGCTTTAACTGACAATTCCAAAAAGGCACCACTTAAATAGCTAGTGTAAGATAACTAAAAAAGGTCATTAAATTTCCTAACTACTTAAAAAATAATAAAATTAAATTAAATAAAATAATATATACACATACACATTTAAAAAAAAAAAGTCAGGAAAGATTAGCTGATTTAAAAAGTATTAATCTTTATTTCTTTATAAAGGCGTTCCATTAGGACCGACTTTTGTGAAGGACTCTCGTCTTGTTTCAATGAACTCTATGTCTAGCGTTGATGGTATGCTCTGCAAGTCCAGACTGTTAAGGTTCAAGGTACTCAACATAAGACATGAGAATAAAGAAACATCAAATTCCTGACATGTACCCTCAAGGGGTGTACAGGATATGATAGTACTACATGAAAAATTTACATCATTACTAACTTCCTATCTACAATTTTCCTCCCAATCAGTCTGTTACTTGTCAAGACTCCAACATAATCAGATCTTATATTTCTATCATCTAAGGCACTTTGTACCGTATCAATCCACCTATATCTTGGTCTTCCTCTGGGTCGTTTTCCTGCCAACCTGACAGAGAGCACTTGTTTTGCTAATCTTTCCTCTCCCATTCTATTTAAGTGACCATACCACCTGAGATTAGCTCTGCTAACGCATTCCTGGATGCTGACAATGGCAAGTTCTTACCTAATATCCTCATTTTTAATATGACATTGCCATTGATGCCATCTGTTCATGCCTCTATTCTTTCTCAGGACTCTCATATCTGCAGTCTCTAGTCTTTGGTCAAGTGTTTTACTTCTGAACCCAGCTCTCAGATTCATAAGTTAAAACTGGTTTAAACACTGTCTTGTATACAGCTAATTTAGTGTTCCAACTAATTTCTCTCTTATTCCATATGAATTTATTCAATTGACTTCCTACCATACCAGCTTTGTTGATTCTGTTGCCTATTTCCATCTTTAATTTACCATCTTCACTAAAAATCGTGCCTAAGTAGCTGAAATGTTTCACTTGTTCCACAGGTTCCCCGTTCACATTTTCAACAATTCTACCTATTTTCATTGTCTTCGGCTTTTTAATACTGACCTTCATACCATATCTATTACAACAGTTATTCAATTTAGTCAGGGAATCTAGCAAACTTGTAGCAGATTTATTTAGAAGTATAACATCATCTGCATAAAGCAAAAAGCTCACATTAACATCTCCAATTCTGATATGTTTAATACCACTGTCTTTCATAATGTGATCCATATAGATAATGAATAACAGAAGGGAATATGTACATCCTTGTCTCACACCAGATTTAACATTAAACCATCTTCCTGTACTTCCTTCAATTCTAACTGCTGACTTACAACTCAAATAAAAACTACGTATTGCTTGATATTGACACGATATAACTGTACCGTATTGAATAGCTTCTCTCTTGGCACATTGTCATATGCCTCTTTCCAGATTGACAAAACTTAAATACAGATCTTTGTTGTTATATTCCCATGCTTTCTCAGCTATTTGTCATAAAGTGAAGATCTGATCCTGACAGCCTCTATTTGGCCACAATCCAGCTTGTTCTTCAAGCTTTTCTTCCACAATTCTTCTCAACCGTTTCTCAAGTATACTTGCATAGATCTTGCCAGGAACACTCAGTAGGGAAATAGCTCTAATTCTCACATTCAGTTTTATTTCCCTTTTTATATATGGGTACTATCAGAGCTCTACTCCAATCATCAGGAATTCATCCCTCTGTCCAGGCTTTCTGAACTATGCAGTGCAGCCACTGTAAGACTTTTATACCACCATACTTCAGCATTTCTGGTCGAATATCATCTACTCCTGCTGCCTTTCCACATTTCAAGCCTTAGATGGCTTTTTCTATTTCAAGTATGGATATGTATTCCTGACTGCATGCCTGTTGAGCATTTTTCTACCACTGTCCTATCGCTGCTTTCATTTAGCAATTTTTCGAAGTAATTACTCCATACTTCAAGGATATCTTTTTCTTCCGTTGTCATGTCACCTTTATCATCTCAAACTCCTTTTACAGCACTCTTTCCTCCATTTCTAAGGTTCTTCAACACCCTCAGAGAATATCTTATCACCTTCTTGATATTTATTTCCTATGTTCTTGCCAAAAGTCCTCCCATGACTTTTGTTTAGCTAGTTTTACACAGTGTTTAGCTTACTTACATTTGTCTCTGTATCCTTTAAAAGCCGACTTATTTGCCAGGAACGTTTGATATGCTTTCTTCTTTTCCTTTACTGCCTCTTTAATTTCCTGTGACCACCATGGAGTTCTGATTTTTCTATCCTAGCAGTCTACCTCATCACATGCCTCTCTAGCTGAATCAATCAGGGTTTTCTTCAAGGCTTGCCACTGAATCCCCAAGGTTTGGTTCCTGTTCTCAAATTCTTTCATTTTTTCTTCAATAATCTTTGTTTATTTTACTCTACAGTTCACATCTGAGAGCTGCTCAACTTTTATTCACTTTAAAACTTTCTTACATGTTATTCTTTTCAATATGAAATTCAATTTTATTCTGCTCAAGACTAAATAGTGATCACTTCCAATTTCAAATTCTTTGTACACTCTTGTGTCCTGCACCAGGGAGAAAACATCACCATCAACAATAACATAGTCAACTTTTCTTATTCCTAGCCTCTTCTCTCCATGTGAATTTGTGCACATTTTTATGTTGGAACATGGTGTTAATAATAACCAGTCCATGTCCTGAGCAGAAATCCAACAGATATTTGCCATTATTATTAGCTTTGCTCTTTTCTCCAAATTCTCCCAAAATATTTATGTATGTCTGACAATCATTTCCTACTCAGCTATTTAGATCCCCAACAAGGACCAACTTTTCCTTTTTCATTGTGTCAGTTGCTTTTTTTAAAGCATCAAAAAATTCCTCTACTTTTACCTTAGAACCTTCTGTGGGACCATAGGCACAAATAAGTCTCATTGTCCAGTTCCCCATTCTGATATTTGCCCACATCACTCTACTTGAGACTGGCTGCCATTCAAGAATATTAGCCTCTTATTTTGTGTTGAATACTATGGCTACTCCTTTTCCTTGATTGTCATTGTCTGAATATAACATTTTGTATTTATTGCTCAGAAAGATCTCATCAGTTTGTCTTTTTTGTTTTAGTCACCAATATTATGTCGATCTGGTATTTATCTAATTCCTCAGCTAGCTCCATTTCTTTGCCATTTAGGCCTCTTATGTTGATAGTACCGATCTTTAACTCTGGTGATGTTGAGTTGGGGTGTGCGCTTTTAGAACACGAAGAAACATGTGAAACTTTACTTCACTCTCCTAACTTAAAGAATCCGATGGTCTACGTCTATCCCCTTTGTGGGAGATAGGAAAGATTAGCTGATTTAAAATGTACTAACTTTTTTTTATTTATTATTTTGTGTGTATTATTTTATTATTTTTTAACGTTAGGAAATTTAATGACCTTTTTTAGTTCTTATATTAGCTATAATTATTGACTTAAGGAATTCACAATGTACAATAGAATATAAATTAACTAAATCACATCCTCTACACTTTCTCAGCCAATGGCTAACACCGCCAAAAAATATTGAGACCAGTAAACCATAACCCTCCCCCCTTCACAACAAGGATTACTCTAAATCAGATTTTCAACCTTTTTCATAACACAGCACACCTAGACTAATTATTAAAATTCTGTGGCACACCAAAAATATATTCTTTTAATTTTTTTGATGATCTGGCAAAAAATAGGCATAATTTTGATTGATTTACACACACAAGAAGATGGAAAAAACCAGACACTAATAAATAAATGCACAAATTACATTATTTCTTTCAATTAATTTGTTTTCATAAATCTCCAGGCACACCTGAAGACCTCTGACGGCACCGGTTGAAAATCACTGCTCTAAATCCATTACCATTCCCTACATCTGAGGCACCTCGGAAAAAATTACCAAAATCTTAAGAAAACATGACTTGACCTCTTGTTACAGACCATAATATAGAAAATTGGCATCCCTTATCTGCTCCACTAAAGACCAACCACTTCCCCTAGACCTACTTGGTGTATACCAGGTCCCATGCAGCTGTAAGCTGTCCTATTTTGGCCAAACAGGAAGGACAGCAAATATCAAAATTTCAGAACACAAGGACTACATCCATTTTCACCAATATAGCCACTCTGGTCTTGCAAACCATGCTCTGGATACACGCCACAGAATACGGTGGAAGAAAGCCACAATAATACACCGTAGCAAGTTCAAGTTTGAAAGACTTTTCATGGAATCAGCCTTAGCCCTAAGAAACATGCCAAACTTCAACAAATTTGGTTGCATGAGACTGCCCCAAATTTGGGAGACATATCATGAGACCTTCACCCCAACGGCCAAGAATACCTATATAGCCCGCTAGAGGGCACCATCGGGACTTTTAGGAGAAACGACAGCTTCCTGCTTCGTCCTCATTTACTGTATGTAGAGCCTGAATGCATGTGTCTTTATTGTAAGTTCCTTTGAAAATGGAAACATGACGTTGCCGAAATATTGGAAATGTATATTAAAGTTTAATTTAATTTATATTCTATTGTACGTTGTGAATTCCTTAAGTCAATTAATAATTATGTATAACCAGCATATAAGCCTTTCTACGAGACTTACATTAGCTACTTAGGTGGAGCCTTTTGGAATGGTAAGTAATTGTTCTATCAGCTTTGTACCGAAGATGTCTGTAATACTGAGATGAAAATTATACTGATAAATAATATTCTGTGAGCTAATTCTAATTCATTTAAGTAATGAAATTCATCTATCACGTGAAAAGTGATTGAATACTAGATATATAAACTAGAAAATATACAAAAGGAATTGATTGGTATGTTCAAAAAGATTCAAAATTGATTGCTGTGTCCATAACATTCTTGTATAGTGACAACAATATCTCCTACAGATGAAGCTATTTTTGTAGGTTGTATTGCAAACAACTTTCTTTTGATTTTGCCATTTTGGATCTAATTTAAATGAGAAATTTTAACAGTGATCCTAATACTGTATTTTATTAAATTAACACAAGATGGAAAGGGTTCATCCCCAATAAAACTGGAATTATAACAGAAAGGAATAGTGAATTAAGTACTTTTGAACTGTTAACTGAATAATGATTAAGATTACTGAACTTCAGCAACCAAAATGTACTTTCAGTACATATTCAGTGTACTGAATATGTACTGAAATGCACATAACACCACTTACAATGGGCTTAACAAGTCCAATTATTTTGCTTTTGCAAAAACTATCATGTTCTGTGACAATTTACAAATTATTCCAAGGGTTTAAAAAGTGTAAGAAATGCCGACTTTCATACATGCATTTCTGGCTTCTATGTGTACACTAAACCAGTGCTTCCCAAACTTCTGGATGTCAAGGACCCCTTTGCAAAAATTAAAATATTTCACGGCCCCCCTCGAAACAAAATCGTAATAGAGAGATATATTATTATTATATTTATTGTATTTATATTCAATACAAAACATACACAGCGAATATTGCAAAAATCAAATGCATATATTACATTTTTGCCTCTTACCGTTTGGTTCTGAAGACGATGCGGGCTGTTCTGGTAAAATATGAAATACTGTCTTTTTTTTTTTTTTTTTGAGTCTGTTTCTGCTTCTTCTGATTGTTCGCGAAATTTTTTTTATATTTTTTTTTATCAGCCACTTATCTTTCTCAGGGTTAAATTTTTTAACGTAAAAAAGATCAAATAATATCACCACTTACCGATACTGGCACACCACAGACTGATAACATGAAATTAGTGAATATTACCTGAATAAGGGAATCCCCGGACCAGGAACATTTTTCTCTTTTGTGACTTTTCTTCCTTTACGGTAATTAAGCCTAACGCGAAACAGACAGCAAAGGCAGGGTGTTAAAACGTGCATATGATTGGTGCGGTATTAACAAAAGATCGCACAACCGAAAGATAAAAGCATAGCTGACAATCGAGTTGAAATGCCTAACTCTTCAACCGAATTCCATATGTGAAACTGCCATAACATTCATTATATATATATAAAACTTAGTTTTAACACTTTTACGAATTTTAACACGTTCGGTTGAATTTTATTGCTGCCTTGGGAAATCGAACTCTCACACAATTAATAACAATAGTTTTTAGTTAGATACTGTGTTTGCCCATGCAAATGGTTTTGTTTCAGCCTATACAGTATAGTTTCTGTATGAGGGGACTATGTGATTCATTAATTAGTGTATTTTTTATACCAGTTGTCTCTAATTGCACTATTTGTTGAGAAATATATTACACAGACTCCTCATAACTTATTCACTGGCATAATAAAAGTACTTGTTTTTATTGCCTCTGCAGTATAGTGGCTGTTAGGGAGGGGTGTTGTTTACCACTGCAAGCGAGTTACTATCTCCCTACATGAACTTGTTTAAGCTTTTTTTCATGTGAAGTATATGCGAAACTTTTATTGGTAACAGAAAACTAGCTCGGATGACAGTGATAATATAAAACGAGTTTTGATATGTATATAAAGTCAATATCAACAGTCCCTGATTACGAACGCGTGATGAAAGGGACAGGAAGATTTGGAGCTTCCATGGAGGGCATCCAAAGTAAATACAATTAACCACTGCTTTGAAATGAAACATATGAATAAGCAATATTTACTAATATTCATTAAGCGCCAAAATACGCAGGAAGTAAAGTTTGTGAACCAACACCATGTGTGAATTTTTCCATTAAAATATAAAAAATAACAAAAAAGAAATAATAATAAAAGTTAAATACGTTTCTTTTAAAATAAAAAATCTACTTAGTCTTAAAACATTTTAAATTTGTTTTCATTATTTCACGGCCCCCCTCAACAAAACCCACGGCCCACAGTTTGGGAAGCGCTGCACTAAACAATTATGTCTTGCCTATTTTTGCCACTTAAAACTGAAAATCTGGCAAATTTTATTAGAGATCCTGTACTAACAAGTAACAGACTAATTTGGAGGAAAATTAGTGACAGGAGAATAGTAACAATGTAAACTTAATCCTGTAAGATTGTCACAGTAGTCTGTACATCCCTTGAGGATACATACAGGAAATTGATAATAGAAACTATTCAAAACATTAAACTAAATACACAAGACAGTGTTTAAACCAATTTTAACTTGTGGATCTAATAGCTAGGTTAGAAATAAAATACTTCATTAAAGACTAGAGATCAGATATAGTTCTGAGTAAAAAACTGGTGGAATTAACAGATGGCATCAGCAGTAGAAGCATGTTAAACAAGATATTAGAAAGGAACTTGATGTTGTTAGCATTCAGGTATGAATAGCCTAAATGAATAACCTGAGCTAATCTAAGTCGTATGGTCCCTTAAAAGAGAAAAAGGTTATCAAAACAGTGTTTGATGTTAAGATAATAGCTGAAAAATCAAGATCTAGGTGGATTAATGCAGTAAAAACTGCTCTAGAAGAGAATATAAGATGACAATACCGATAAGTGAGACTGATTAGGAGGAAAATTGTGCTGTTATATCTTATTAACTTCTTGAGGGTACATATCAGGCAAATGGTGCTGCAACCAAATATAAATTACAAGAAAAAGTACCTTAAATTTAATATTAAGCATCAAGTTAACTTTATGGCTGAAAGGAAACTTCTTACAGACAAGAATTTTCTAACCCCCCCCCCCCACTGCAACAACCAGATCTATAGACAGCAATCTATTTTTTTGAACTGAAATTTACTTCTTAGCCTTTTCTAGCATCAAGAAGTCATGTGTTGTAGTTTATTTGGTCCCATTAATCTTGGTATCATCTTTAGGTCAAGGCATTACTTTTCACCTGTCCAATAATGGTACTAATCCTAATCCCATTCTGACCAATCTTAGAACACAGTTCTTCCATTTGGAGTGGTGCACAAAAAATTTAAAAATTCTTCTACCCAACATATGAATTGGTCCAAAGCTAATTAAGAACCCTCTCTCTCTCACACACACACCATTTCTGCTTTACACCTTTTCTACATATACCTTCAATAATGTTCCATGGAAGCACCATTTGCCCCTCCCCCATGCCTGCTAAGTTTACGATAACACAAGACAGCAAATGGCTAACAGCCATCATGAAACTATACATTAGCTCTGTCATTCCTCTGCTTTTTTCACAAACTAACACAAGCAGCTGCTATTCCATTGAATGTTCAGCTCCAAATCTACTGACCAGCTTCTCTTCATCTTACTTCTGTTTTTGCAAAAACCTCGCTATCTTCCCCAAAGACTAACTTTTAGCTGTTCAAGGAACACTAACAGATTTGTTCTATTTTAATCTATTGCTTACACAGCACTGTGATACTCCTATAAGATTGTCAGAGTAGCCTGTACATCCCTTGAGGATACATACAAGAAATTGATAATAGAAACTATTCAAAACATTAAACTAAATACACGACACAGTGTTTAAACCAATTTTAACTTGGGGATCTAACTTCTGCCTATTTTCATTGTCTTGTTATTGATGGCCTTTATACCAAATCTGTTACAAGAGTTATTCAATTTAGTCAGAGAATCTTGCAGACTTGTAGCAGATTTATTTAGAAGTATAACATCATCTGCATAGAGTAAAAAGCTGAGATTAACATCTCCAATTTTGATATCAGGTTTAATACCACTTTCCTTCATAATGTGATCCATATAGATAATAAATAACAGAGGGGATAATGTTCATCCTTGTGTGACACCTGATTTAACATAGAACCATCTTCCTGTACTTCCTTTGATTCTAACTGCTGACTTGCAACTCAAATAAAGACTAAGTACTGCTTGTAATAATATATTTAGTTTAATCCTTTATTCCAGTGAGAGCAAACAAAGTTTGCACCTGAAAATATCTTCAGGACTGAATATAGTGTTGTACTATCTTACCTGGATAAGTAGTACAACACCAGGCAACTCTTATCAAAGGTGGAGCAAGCTACCAACACTCCTATCAATACTTTATTAAGTATTGCTTGATATAATGCTCCACTGACACCATACTACTGTGGTACTTTGAACAGCTTCTCTCTCTCTCGGCACCCTCTCATATGCCTTCTCCAGAAACTTAAATACAGAATTTTGTTATATTCCCACAATTTCTCAACTATTTGTCGTAACGTGAAAATTGGATCCAGAAATAGAGTCAGCCTCAATTTGGCCTGAATCCAGCTTGTTCTTCACCAAGTTTCTTTTCCACAATCCTTCTCAACCATTTCTCAAGTATACTTAAATAAATCTTACCAGGAACACTCAGTAGGGAAATACCTTTGTAATTCTCACGTTCAGTTTTATTTCCCTTTTTATATATGGGTACTATGAGAGAGCTCTACTCCAATCATCTGGAATTTATCCCTCTGTCCAGGCCTTCTGAACTATGCAGTGCAGCCACTGTAAGACTTTTATACCACCATACTTGAGCATTTCTGGTTGAATATCATTTACTCCCACTGCTTTTCCACATTTCAAGCTTTTGATGGCTTTTTCTACTTCAAGAATGAATATGCCTGATTGCATGTCTGTCGAGTGTTTTTTTACTACTGTGCTGTCATCCCTGCTCGTTTCATTTAGCAATTTTTCAGAGTAATTACTCCATACATCAAGGATCTCTTTTTCACCAGTTTTCATGTCAAATTCCTTTTACAACACTCTTTCCTCCATTTCTGAGGTTTTTCAAGTATCCAGAATATTCAACCACCTTTTTGGTATTTATTTTCTATGTTCTTATCAAAGTCTTCCCATGACTTTCGTTTAGTTAGTTTTGCACGGTGTTTAGCTTTTTTACATTTGTCTCTGTATTCTCTAAGAGCACAAGCTGACTTATTTGCCAGGAAGTTTTGATATGCTTTTTTATTTTCCTTCACTGCCTTGGGGTTGTGATTTTTCTATCCTTGCAGACCTCTCACATGCCTCTCTGGCTGAATCAGTGTTTTCTTCAAGGCTTGCCACTGAATCTTCAAGGTTTGGTTCCTGTTCTCAAACTCTTATTTTTTCTTGAATAACGTTCGTGTATTTTAGTCTACAGTTCACATCTGAGAGCTGTCAACTTTTATTCGCTTTAAAACTTTCTTAGATGTTCTTGTTTTCAGTATGAAATTCAAATTGTATCCTGCTCAAGACTAATGGTGATCACTTAAAATCCTTTGTACACTAGTGTCCTGCACCAGTAGGAAAACATCACTATCAACAATAACAGTCAATGAGACTCTTCTAATTACTTGTCTCTTCTCTCCATGTAAATTTGTGCACATTTTTATGTTGGAACATTGTGTTAGTAATAACCAGTCCATATCCTGAGAAGAAATCCAAGAGGTATTTGCCATTATTATTAGCTTTCCTCTTTTCTCCAAATTCTCCCAAAATATTTATCCCTACTCCTTTTCCGTAAGTGTCATTGCCTGAATATAACATTTTATATTGCTCAGAAAAATCTCACCAGATTGTCTTCTTTTGTTTGAGTCACCCATATTATGTCGATCTGGTACTTATCAAATTCCTCAGTCATATTTCTTTCCACTGAGGCTTCTTATGTTGATAGTACCGATCTTGAACTCTGGTGATGAGGTGGGATGTCTTAAGATTTGTTCCAGTATCTGACTTTTCGCTGTTCGCTCTGGTTCCCTGGCGAAAACAATGGGCACTTTGTTTAACAAGCCGGAATGAAATTCTGTCATGTTGTACCATCATTTTTATATTTTGGTTTAAGCCAATAAGAATACAAATTTGGTCGGCTAAATCCCAAATTTCCAGCCTATCCTCGTTCATTCATTATCCAGGTAGATACCTAACAAGGTGCACCACGAGAAGGTGAGGATTGGACATTAGTTCATTAGCCCTGGTCGGTTCTCTGCATTCCTTTAAAAGGCGATGTAGAGGTCTCCTCACAGTTATACAGCTTTAACCCTTAAGCACCTCCCTTTAAAGAAACACTTGAAAGGAAATTTACCACAGATGATGGCATATCTGCAGCTGGACTGGTTTGTGCAACAAAAAATACATTTT
Organism: Typopeltis vanoorti; assembly: GCF_054136105.1. Taxonomy (NCBI): domain Eukaryota; kingdom Metazoa; phylum Arthropoda; class Arachnida; order Uropygi; family Thelyphonidae; genus Typopeltis; species Typopeltis vanoorti. The sequence continues at coordinate 44,410,003 of NC_143549.1, read as the reverse complement.
TCCCTCGGAGGAAAAAAGTATTTCTTGTTGCAGTTTCCAGAGAATTGCAAATGATGCATCAGCGTTTATAACACTTCATGGGGAATATGCAGAATAATGTGCAAGTTACATGGTGGTTCTACTCTAATTCCTTCATGGCAATTATCACAACTTTTCAGCATACCCTCGTGCACATGTGTGTGTAATTGCAAACTTTTTAAAGTGGGAATAAAAATTCTCACAGGTAATATTAGTTAGAAAGAAGCAGGGCATCATATATAAATTTGTAAGCATTCAACATTTTTTTTTTTTTTAAATAGGTTTCATTTCACCATGGAAGTCATGTTTAAGCAATGCTGTCAAAGTGCACTATCATATAATAAATAAAAAGTGTGCCACTGATGGAAATGCTTACCTCATCTCTGCAATGGATTCACCAGTATAAGCCGTCTGTTTTCTGCACAGTAAAAAAGTATAAAGTAAGTATAGCTGTTAATAGTTAACTGATATCATAAAATCTAGGAGTGTGGAAACATGAGATATATACAGTATATCTTCCCTGAATATTACTGTTAGTTTCAACTTAGTTAACATCTTATTTTATCAATTTTCAAAGATGTCAGTTTTCTTCATCTTCAAATTAATTACTACATTTTGCTTAGATTAACTATTTCAAATGAATGTCATTTTCAGTACAACAGGACAGCTATCTGGTTGGCTGAGTTAGCACATCTGCTCTCTAACCAACAGGCTGCAGATTGGAAGCCTGTTGTGTATATGGATGTTTGTGACTGTCTTTAGGTGCGAGATGAATTTAATCAGCAAGTGTAAGACCAAAAATAAATAAAAACACATAAAACAATTCAAAAAAAAAAATTCTTAGCTCACCCACAGTACTAATGTACTATAAATTTACAACCTTTTTTTGTGATATGTCTATACCAGTATTGATATATGTCTATATCAATACCAGGCTAAGCAGGCTGTTAATGGCTAAATAACGTAGCTTGCATCTAGGTTTGTTTGCCAGCTTTATTCAAGGAAAAAGCCCAGTTTGCAGAAGGTAAAATCCAGCTAGTTATGTATTTCAATATGACTGACTAACTCACATTTAGTTGAGAATGCCTTTACAAAAATGTTTTGTATCCTAGACAGGAATTTAACCAGATCTATTCAACCAAAGGGCAAGATCATTCTTCTGAGTATCCTATGAAGAATGCCAAAACAATTTCATAAAATAAATTTAGTACTCAAGTGAATGTTGACAAATATCCACCTGTTCCATTACAAATGTTTTACAACATTTGTAATGGAACAGGTGGATAATGCCGCATTAAGAAATTAAAAATAAAATAAGATTAAAAGATCTGTTGTTCAACAGGATACTCCTCGTACTGAATAATGATACTATTCACAAGTGGTATATATCATCTTCATAGGCTTCATGTACTGTTGATTAACATTTCATTAAGGTAACTAATTATAATAATATTAGAAAATGCTTTTCTTTCTTTTCCATTGCATATTTCCAATGGGAAAGTGGGAGGCAGGATGCAAGATATGACAGTCTCAAATGCAATATTTCATGGCATTTCCAATCAACTTTGTTGAATTGCTAAGCTGAAGCAGGACAACGAAGCAGAAGATTATAAGTTGGATCTCACAGTGACCAGTACTGGGACCTGCATTGTTTGACATTTATATCAATGACATTGTCAGTGCATTGAAGGGGATATTCAGTTGTTTGCAGATGATGTGAAGCTGGGAAGGGCTATTAGTAATAGTGCAGATGAAGCAGCCCTGCAAGAGGATTTGAATAAACTAGACAGATGGGCAAACGAATGGGGGTTTCGGCTAAATGCAGCAAAATGTAAAGTCTTGAAGTTTAGGATACATCAATGGGAGGAGCTGTACTGGAGGAAGTAAGGGGAGGCAAGCGATCTTGAGGTGATGATCGATAGAAAACTGAAATTCAGGGAACATATTGCAAAAGGTGAAGGTAACCCAAAGGATTGCTGCAATACTGAGAAGGACGCTGACCTGCAGCGATAAAAGAGTTATCATTCCCACACTTCGACTATTGTTCTCAAATTTGGTCCCCAGGATTTGAAAGGGACAAATTAACTATGGAAAGGGTACAGAGGTGGCAAAATATTCTGGCGTTTGTTGAAGAAGCTTAGGAATGGAGAAAAGAGTGCTATAAAAGGAGTTAGAGATGATAAAGATGACATGAAAACGGGAGAAAAAGATATCCTTGAAGTATGGAGTAATTACTTTGAAAAACTGCTAAATGAAACAAACAGTGATGACAGCACAGTGGTAAAAAACACTGCCCAGGCATGCAGTCAGGAATACACATCCATACTTGAAGTAGAAAAAGCCATCAAAGGCTTAAAATGTGGAAAGGCAGAAGGAGTAGGTGATATTCGACCAGAAATCCTGAAGTATGGTGGTATAAAAGTCTTTCAGTGGCTACACTGCATAGTTCAGAATGCCTGGACAGTGACGAATTCCCGATGATTGGAGTAGAGCTCTCATAGTACCCATATATAAAAATGGAAATAAAACTAAATGTGAGAATTACAGAGGTATTTTCCTACTAAATGTTCCTGGTAAGATATCTGCAAGTGCACTTGAGAAACAGTTGAGAAGAATTGTGGAAGAAAAGCTTGGTGAAGAACAAGCTCGATTCAGGTTAAATATAGAGGCTGTCAGAATCAGATCTCCACTTTACAACAAATAGTGGAGAAATCATGGGAATACAAAGAACTGTATTTAAGTTTTGTCGATTTGGAAAAGGCATATGGCAAGGTGCCAAGAGAGAAGCTATTCAAGATGCTACAGTTATATGGTGTCAATGGGGCATTATATCAAGCAATACTTAATCTTTATATGAGTTGTAAGTCAGCAGTTAGAATTGAAGAACAGGAAGATGGTTTAATGTTAAATCTGGTGCGAGTCAAGGATGTACACTATCCCCTCTGTTATTCATTATCTATATGGATCACATTATGAAGGAAAGTGGTATTAAACATGATATCAAAATTGGAGATGTTAATGTCTGCTCTTTGCTTTATGCGGACGATGTTATACTTCTAAATAAATCCGCTACAAGTCTGCAAGATTCACTGACTAAATTGAATAACTGTTGTAATAGATATGGTAAGGTCAGCAATAAAAAGACAATGAAAATAGGAAGAATCATTGAAAATGTCAACTGCGTTGTGAATGGAGAACCTGTGGAACAAGTAAAACATTTCAACTACTTAGGCATGATTTTTAGTGAAGATGGTAAATGAAATATAGAAATAGACAACAGAATCAACAAAGCTGGTATGGCAGGAAGTCAATTGAATAAATTCATATGGAATAAGAGAGAAATTAGTCGGAACACTAAATTGGCTGTATACAAGACCGTGTTTAAACCAGTTTTAACTTATGAATCTGAGAGCTGGTTTCAGAAGTAAAACACTTGACCAAAGACTAGAGACCGCAGATATGAGAGTCCTGAGAAAGATTAGAGGACAGATGGTGAACAGATGGCATCAATGGCAATATCATATTGAAAACGAGGATATTAGGAAAGAACTTGATGTTGTCAGCATCCAGGAATGTGTTAGCAGAGCTAATCTCAGGTGGTATGGCCACTTAAACAGAATGGGTGAGGAAAGATTAGCAAAACAAGTGTTCTCTGCCAGGTTGGCAGGAAAACGACCCAGAGGAAGACCAAGATATAAGTGGATTGATACGGTACAAAGTGCCTTAGACGATAGAAATATAAGATCTGATAATGGAGTCTTGACAAGTAACAGACTGATTTGGTGGAAAATTGTAGATAGGAAGTTAGTAATGATGTAATTTTTTCATGTAGTACTGTCATATCCTGTACACCCCTTGAGGGTACATGGCAGGAATTTGATGATGATGATGATGAACCAAGTGAAAAATAAACTTTCAACATTAATATATTCATTCATCACCATGAGAGATGTGGTAGAATTATTGGTGAGGCAAAATGTATGTGAACTTTTTTTTTGAAAATTCTGGTTTTTTTTTTATATTTTTTAAAAAATTAAGGGTGGGCAGAGAATACTTTGGGATGGGGTGAACATAGAAATTTTTGGGGAAGGAGAAGGATATTATGGGATAAGACTCCTTCCCCAAAAATTTCTGTTCACCCCATCCCAAAGTATTCTCTGCCCACCCTTAATTTTTTAAAAAAATATAAAAAAAAACAGAATTTTCAAAAAAGTTCACATACCCTTTGCCTCACCAATAATTCTACATCTCTCAAATCCCACTTTTTGACCCCCTTTCATTCAAAAGTGAACGTATATGCCAGGATGCCACTGAAAAAGAAGACAACCAGCAACATCCCACAAAGATATGTCCAGTTTTTCTTCCTATATATATATATATATATATATATATATATATATATTTTTTTTTTTTTTCTATATATTCTTCATATATCTGTCCATATAAAATATCAGTAATGTTCTAAAATTTGAGTAAAAAGCTAATGACATTATAAAAAAAGGGTACTCCTAAACAAAAATAGGCTAAAATACCCATAAAAATATGAAATAAATGAAAGAATAATAGAATGGTTATAAAAATATTCAGGAGAACAGTACCCTAGAATACCCTATACAGGATAATCAGGAAACTCTTTCACAAGTTGAATCTCAGTTGGTTGGAGCAGAGATTTAATCATATTATTCTGTTAAAGAAAATGAAGTAAAGTTTAATGTCAGAAATTTAAATATTCTTAGTGAGTGTTCCAAGAAGGATTTATACAAACATTTAAGAAATGCTTGCAATGGAATAAGAATCAAATGTCCAACAGTTAAACACCAAGAGTTATATTTAGTAATCCAGGCAAGCAGAGTATAAGTTGGATTTAGACCAAGACCAGATCTTTACAAACTGTTGAAATAATGAGGAAGTATAAGAATCTTAGTGTTTTACTGATCTTTAAAAAGCATAAGTGTGTGTATGGGGGGGAGGCTTTAACACACGAAATCTGTATGGTTATCATATTACTAATCAAATAATGTTCAACACGTGTTAAAATTAAATTTATTAACTCCTATTCCTACTTTTTGCAAGGACATCAGGAAGAGAAAAAAAAATCAGTTCAAAATTTAACATGAATCACATAGTACATGTTTACTTATGTCTCAGTCACAGGTGAGTAAACAGAACACTCATACACTATGAGCAGTAATCATAATTACTTCCCAATACTTTGAAATACACTCAATCTGTATGGTTACCCATACAGATGTAATTTGGATGTCAAAGTTTCACAAGGTTCGAGGAATAGCTGACCAAATTTCAATTTATTTAAATGCAGAATCTTGGTTTGCTTATCCATTGATACCAGACAAGGAAATTTGTGTACTATCAATGGTAAGGCTAGACTTCTCAGATTCCAAGTATTTGATGTAATCCTGATGTTCTTCAATAAGTTATAAGAACAGGGTAGTTGGTAAACAAAACAAGAATTTTTTATCCTATATCCTATAATAACAAGGTGACAGAAGCAGATAAAATTGTTGGATTACTGAGTGATCACTTTGTAAGGATATAATCATACAAATGAGGTTAATGCTGTGACATGTGGGACAGAGGTGGATGAATTGGACATTCTTAGGATGCAAAATCTTTATGTAAATACAGCTGTAGGATTGGATGACATATAAACTCACATTTTGCAAGAATGTGCAAGGGAACTGGCAATGCTCTTTACTAGGATCTTTAAGTTTCAGCTCTGGGAGAGTGGAAAGAGGCAAATTAATTCTTTTGCATAAGGGAGATTGATACATCCACATCTGGATTACTGTTGCTCAAGTGTGGTTTCCTAGGTTTCTTGTGGACGAGGTGTTGGTGGAGGAGATTTAGAGGTGACCAGTGGAATCTTCCCTATTAAGATAGATTTAGGGGTGTGTGTGGATTGCAGAAGTTGGTCAATAGAAGAAAAAGAGGGGATATAATAGAATTTTATAAGATTGATATAAAGGAAATGTTTCAGTACTTGGCTGGAATGGCAGAACAAGGGATCATCCCTGGAAGTTGAATAAAGGTGTGGTTAGTAGGGAAGTAAGGACTAGATTTTTCACTTTGAGAGTTGTAAATGAATGGAATGCCAGAGTCAGTTGTTATTGCTTTGTCTATTAATGGGTTCAAGGAGAGGTGTGTGTGGATAGTTTGGGTCACCTGCAATGGGTCTTTAAACTCCATGGCAGTGCACATACAATAATAATAATTATTATTATTATAATAAAAACTTCTGATTTAATTTAAACTTTCATTTTAAGTACATCTGTCTGGTTGAGGTTTCTAGAGAATAAATCCACATGCCCTTAACTATGACTATTCGAGTATTTTGACTCTATAATTTAGCATTATTTGAGAAGAACAGCTTCTTGATCTGAAGCCGCTGATCTATTATTAATAAAACCTTGATCAGTTTTTTGATAAATTCTGAGTGCAATGAGGAATTTGATGTTCTCCTTTATTTTTTACAGTTAGAAATAATATCTGCATTGCTATTGTGCTTAAGAAAGGTAAACATTTCATGAATTATTATTTTTTTTTTGCTTTTTTTAATAAACCTCTTACAAAATCTTCTGACAACTTTCCAGTATTTCTCATCATAGACATTAGTAACTAGATATTTTAAGGGAACATATGCAGCAGACATGAATTAAATAATGGCCATCATATCATATGTAAAAGATTACAGAATCCATTAATGCCTGTATTTTTTCCACATTAGGACATCAAGGATCAATTAAGGACAGAAGAAAAGATCACTTGACAACATTTAAAAAACACATAGCATAGCATGTAATTACTTTAAACTTTCAAACCTGTGAACTGAATCTTAACTATTCTGACTAAGGATGAATATATGAATACACATAACGAATATTTATAGAACACCATACCTGAATTACAAAATACTAACCACTTTCAACTCCAATAGTGTTCTATCATTTACTCAACTGAAAAAAAAAAAAACATGCTATGTGATTCAGTTATGCACAAGAACTGACCTTTTCTGATGTCTTTGTAAGAAGGAATATATACTTCATAAATTCTGTATTTTTTTTTCATGTGCTGATCATCTCTTGAAATGTCTAAATTTATATTGTATAAATGAAAGATAAAAATCAGACACACACATGTACTCAAGTTGCAAGTCAGAAGAAAAGCATATGCAGGAAGATCAGATTTTAAATAAGGTATAATGTAGAGCCTCACTATCTCCATTACAATTTATAATCTACATGGACCACATCAAAGTTGGTCCTTGTTGGGGATCTAAATAGCAGAGTAAGAAATGACTGTCAGACATACAAAAATATATTGGGAAAATTTAGAGAAAAGAACAAAGCTAATAATAATAATGGCAAATATCTGTTGGATTTCTGCTCAGGACATGGACTGGTTATTACTAACACCATGTTCCAACATAAAAATGTGCACAAATTCACATGGAGAGAAGAGGCAAGGAATAAGAAAAGTCCCATTGACTATTTTATTGTTAATAGTGATGTTTTCTCCCTGGTGCAGGACACTAGAGTGTACAGAAGATTTGAAATTGGAAGTGATCACTATTTAGCCTTGAGCAGGATAAAATTGAATTTCATTTTGAAAAGAAAAACAAGTTTTAAAGTGAATAAAAGTTGAGCAGCTCTCAGATGTGAACTGTAGACTAAAATACACATACATTATTCAAGAAAAAATAAGAGTTTGAGAACAGGAACCAAACCTTAGAGATTCAGTGGCAAGCCCTGAAGAAAACACTGATTGATTCAGTCAGAGAGGCATGTGGTGAGATTGTCTGCAAGGATAGAAAAATCAGAACCCCATGGCAGACACAGGAAATTAAAGAAGCAGTGAAGGAAAAGAAGAAAGCATATCAAAAGTTCCTGGCAAATAAGTCAGCTTGTGCTCTTAGACAATACAGAGACAACTGTAAGAAAACTGAACACTGTGTAAAACTGGCTAAACAAAAGTCATGAGAAGACTTTGGTAAAAACACAGAAAATAAATATCAAGAAGGTGGTAAGATATTCTGGAGGTTGTTGAAGAAGCTCAGAAATGGAGAAAAGAATACTGTAAAAGGAATTAAAGATGATAAAGGTGACATGAAAACTGGAGAAAAAGATACCCTTGAAGTACAGAGTAATTACTTCAAAAAATTGCTAAATGAAACAAGTAGTGATGACATCACAGTGGTAAAAAATACTCAAAAGGCATACAGTCAGGAATACATATCCATACTTGAAATGTGGAAACGCAGGAGGAGTAGATCATATTTGACCAGAAATGCTCAAGTATAGAGGTATAAAAAGTCTCACAGTGGTTGCACTGCACATAGTTCAGAAGGCCTGGACAGAGGGATGAATTCTAGATGATTAGAGTAGAGCTCTCATAGTACCTACATATAAAACGGGAAATTAAACTGAATGTGAGAATTACAGAGGTATTTCCCTACCAAGTATTCGTGGTAAGATTTATGCAAGTATACTTGAGAAACGATTGAGAAGAATTGTGGAAGAAAAGCTTGGTGAAGAACAAGCTGGATTCAGGCTGTCAGAATCTGATCTTCATTTTACGACAAACTGTTGAGAAATCATGGGATTTTAACAAAAGATCTGTATTTAAGTTTTATAGATTTGGAAAAGGTATATTACAAGATGCCAAAAGAGAAGCTATTTAGTATGCTACAATAATATGGTGTCAATGGGGCATTATATCAAGCAATACTTAATCTTTATTTGAGTTGTAAGTCAGCAGTACAATATCCCTTCTGTTATTCATTATCTATATTGATCACATTATGAAGGAAAGTGGTATTAAACCTGATATCAAAATCGGAGATGTTAATGTCAGCTCTTTGCTTTATGCAGACGTGTTATACTTCTAAATAAATCTGCTACAAGTTTGCATGATTCCCTGACTAAATTGAATAACTGTTGTAATAGATATGGTATGAAGGTAAGCAATAAAAAGACAAAGACAATGAAAATAGGTAGAATCGTTGAAAATGTCAACTGTGTTGTGAACGGAGAACCTGTGGAACAAGTAAAAAACTTTTCAGCTACTTAGGCACGATTTTTTAGCGAAGAAGGTAAACTAAATATGGAAATAGACAACAGAATCAACAAAGCTGGTATGTTATAGGAAGTCAATTGAATAAATTCATATGGAATAAAAGAGAAATTAGTCAGAACACTAAATTAGCTGTATACAAGACATTGTTCAAACAGTTTTAACTTATGGATCTGAGAGTTGGGTCAGAAGTAAAAGACTTGATCAAAGACTAGACACTGCAGATATGAGAGTCCTGAGAAACATTAGAGGCATGAACAGATGGCATCAATGGCAATATCATATTAAAAACGAGAATATTAGGAAAGAACTTGACATTGTCAGCATCCAGGAATGCGTTAGCAGAGCTAATCTCAGGTGGTATGGTCACTTAAACAGAATGGGCGAGGAAAGTTAGCAAAACAAGTGTTCTCTGCCAGGTTGGCAGCAAGACGACCCAGAGGAAGACCAAGATATAGGTGGATTGATACAGTACAAAGTGCCTTAGACGACAGAAATATAAGATCTGATAATGTTGGAGTCTTGACAAGTAACAGACTGATTTGGAGGAAAATTGTAGATAAGAAATTAATAATGATGTAATTTTTTTCATGTAGTACTATCATATCCTGTACACCCCTTGAGGGTACATGGCAGGAATTTGATGATGAAAAGACAGCAAAAATAACAGAGTACAGTATTTTTTAACCTGTTCTCCCAGCCATCATAACATGCCTTTTTTGCCATATGTAGAGTTTAAGGCAGTCAGTAAAACTTTTCAGGTTATTTCCAGAATCTTTTACTTATTTCTGTTTTTACCTGTTCATTTACAAAATATATACTTGAGATGCATCTTAAATTTAGGAAGACAGCAAAAGATCTAATGTAGCCAAGTCTTGGCTGTAGGAAGAATGTTCCACAACTTTGTTCACTTCAGAAGCAGTCAGATTTGAAGTTGTGAAACATCTCTCCAGCTTTGACTTGGCTCAAACTTTTTTTTTTTTTCCATTTTGATAAAATTATGGATACTACTACTACATTATTAAGAAAATGTTACTTTAATTTCCTGACATGTTTACATTTGCATTCAGGTCATCATCTGGAGTAGACACAGATAAGTTATGTTACAATTCAATAGTAAGTCAAAAAGATACTACTTTGATCAACCATTATTTATCTGACCTGATCTCTAGTGAGAAGGGAAACCCTACAAAGCTATAGCCTATATTTACATAACCAGAGAACAAATCATCTTTTAATACATCAAAAGTGATGATCTAATCAACAATTTAACAAATGTTTATAAGATCCTGAAGTACTATAGTCTTCATTATAATTTATAATGAACTTTTAGAACAAAAAAGGTTGTGGGTTGAATATGTGCCATTTATATTCTTGGTATTTTTCCAAATTTTGGTGTGATGTAATGAAGAGGTGCCTTTTCAAATCAATTCTATTTAGCATATCCAGAGTATGATCAGAAAGGCCAGATTTGCCATAGTTATTAAAATGTCATTTGTTCCTTTTTCCAGATAGAAATTGTGCATCCAGTTTCACCTATATAATGCAGATTACAGCATAGTTCACTATTACAGTCCAAGGAAGGGGGATCCTTACAGGTTCAATAAGTTTTAATTTTGCAAGAGGTTTAACCACCTTACCGGCAATTATGGATCAAATACACACACACACACACACACACACACACACACACACACGCGTAGCCTGGTTACAGGTGGCATTAAGATTGTATCCCTTTATTGCATGGAATAGCTACAGTTTTATTTTATTATTAGGTGCAGTCTCATGAAGAATTTTGTTGATAATTTTGCAGTAGCCATTTTTTAGAAAGTATTGCCAATAATTTTTAATTCAAGCTTAAGAGCTTGCTCATTAAAGCAAACCTTTAAAATACCTTTACCATAAACCTGCACATACTGTGCACCAGTATGTGCAGGTTTATGGTAAACAGTGAAGAAAATACTGGAAGGAAGACATGTGGCAAGCATATCCAGAAAATTTTTGGAAGTGCTTTCCAGCTTTCAATTTTAGTTGTGAAATATATGCAATTGTGTTGTTTGGTCAGGTAGTTAAGCACCTGTCGTGGGACCAGATAATGAAAACATCCATCAACATACCTAAGCCAGACTTTGGGTTTTAAAATAAAGGAATCAAAAGCATATTGCTCAAAAGATCCCATATAAAAGTTAGAAATAGAAGGATATAGATTTGATGTATTTTTCCCTCCTAAAAAGAGGTCAGGCCACTTAAATAACAGATGATCAAAGCAGTGTCACTTTGACTTACTGTTTGAAATATGATTTGTGTCTACTCCAGATGATGCCCTTAAGAAGATGAAAATACATTTCATAATTTTATCAAAATGAATGCTGGTCACTATATAACATTAAAAGAAAAGATCCTAATTTCTGCTTATTTCCTTAACTGAAGACACATCAAGGGTATCCATTTTGAAAATGATGAGAAGTTCAAAAGAAAAGGAGAGAAATAGTTCCAAAAATAATCTAAAAGGGTTTACTAATTGTTTGAAAAACTTGTTATGCAATGGAAAAATATACTGAAAGGGAAAGAGATTATGTTTTAGAAATGATATTTGAAATAAAGTAGACTTCAAACTATCTTGCTTTTCAATTTTTTGTCTTTTCTGGGGAATGGCTATTAACACTAGATAGCAGTGCTTTTTAAATACTCCTTGAATTTCAACTGACGATTGTGGTCCTCTTATATAATCTAGATGCTATGCTCTAGAGAACCAAACTACTTTTAAAGTCACATCAAATTCTTGACATGTACCCTCAAGGGGTGTACAGGATATGATAGTAATGATGTAAATTTTTCATGTAGTACTAACTTCCTATCTACAATTTTCCTCCAAATCAATCTGTTAGGTGTCAAGACTCCAATATTATCAGACATTTTTATCGTCTAAGGCACTTTGTACCGTATCAATCCACCTATATCTTGGTCTTCCTCTGGGTTGTTTTCCTAATCTTTCCTCGCCCATTCTGTATAAGTGACCATACCATCTGAGATTAGCTCTGCTAACGCATTCCAGGATGCTGACAATGTCAGGTTCTTTCCTAATATCTTCGTTTTTAATATGATATTGCCATTGATGCCATCTGTTCACATTTTTAAATCTTTCTCAGAACTCTCATATCTACGGTGTCTAGTCTTTGGTCAAATCTTTTACTTCTGACCCAGCTCTCAGATCCATAAGTTAAAACTGTTTGAACAATGCCTTGTATACAGCTAATTTAGTGTTCCGACTAATTTCTCTTTTATTCCATATGAGTTTATTCAATTGACTTCCTACCATACCAGCTTTGTTGATTCTGTTGTCTATTTCCATATTTAGTTTACCATCCTCACTAAAGATCGTGCCTAAATAGCTGAAATGTTTTACTTGTTCCGCAGGTACTCCGTTCACAACACAGTTGACATTTTCAACGATTCTACCTATTTTCATTGTCTTTGTCTTTTTATTGCTTACCTTCATACCATATCTATTACAACAGTTATTCAATTTAGTCAGAGAATCATGCAAACTTGTAGAGGATTTATTTAGAAGTATAACAACATCCGCATAAAGCAAAGCGCTCACATTAACATCTCCAATTCTGATATCATGTTTAATACCACTTTCCTTCATAATATGATCCATGTAGATAATGAATAACAGAAGGGATAATGTACATCCTTGTCTCACACCAGATTTAACATTAAACCATCTTCTTGTACTTCCTTCAATTATAACTGCTGATTTACAACACAAATAAAGACTAAGTATTGCCTGATATAATGCCCTATTGACACCATATAACTGTAGTGTTTTGAATAGCTTCTTTCTTGGCACCATGTCGTATGCCTTTTCCAGATCGACTAAACTTAAATACAGAGGTTTGTTATATTCCCATGCTTTCTCAACTATTTGTCGCAAAGTGAAGATCTGATCCTGACAGCCTCTATTTGGTCTGCATCGAGCTTGTTCTTCACCAAGCTTTTCTTCCACAATTCTTCTCAACCGTTTCTCAAGCATACTGGCACAAATCTTGCCCGGAACACTCAGTAGAGAAATACCTCTAATTCTCACATTGTTTTATTTCCCTTTTTATATATGGGTATTATGAGAGCTCTACTCCAATCATCATGAATTCGTCCCTCTGTCCAGGCCTTCTGAACTATGCAGTGCAGCCACTGTAAGACTATTATACCACCATACTTCAGCATTTCTGGTCGAATATCACCTACTCCTGCTTCCTTTCCACATTTTAAACCTTTGATGGCTTTTTCTACTTGAAGTATGGATATGTATTTCTGACTGTATGCCTGTTGAGTGTTTTTTTACCCTGTGCTATCATGCTTGTTTCATTTAGCAATTTCTCGAAGTAATTACTCCATACTTCAAGGATATCTTTTTCTTCCTTTTTCATATCACCTTTATCATCTCTAACTCCTTTTACAGTATTCTTTCCTCCATTTCTAAGCTTCTTCAACAAACTCCAAAATATTTTGCCACCTTCTTGATATTTATTGTCTATGTTCTTGCCAAAGTCCTCCCATGACTTTTGTTTAGCTAGTTTTATACAGTGTTTAGCTTTCTTACATTTGTCTCTGTATTCTCTAAGAGCACAAGCTGACTTATTTGCCAGGAACTTTTGATATGCTTTTCTTCTTTTCCTTCACTGCCTCTTTAACTTCCTGTGTCACCATGGAGTTCTGATTTTTCTATCCTTGCAGACAACCTCACCACATGCCTCTCTGGCTGAATCAATCAAGGTTTTCTTCAAGGCTTGCCACTGAATCGCTAAAGTTTGGTTCCTGTTCTCAAACTCTCATTTTTTCTTCAATAATCTTTGTGTATTTTAGTCTACAGTTCACATCTGAGAGCTGCTCAACTTTTATTCGCTTTAAAACTTTCTTACATGTTATAAAATTGAATATGAAATTCAATTTTATCCTGCTCAAGATGAAATTGTGAGCACTTCCAATTTCAAATCCTCTGTACACTCTGGTGTCCTGCACAAGGGAGAAAACATCACTATCAACAATAACATTGTCAATGAGACTTTTCTTATTTCTTGCCTCTTCTCTCCATGTGAATTTGTGCACATTTTTATGTTGGAACATGGTGTTAGTAATAACCAGTCCATATCCTGAGCAGAAATCCAACAAATATTTGCCATTATTATTAGCTTTGCTCTTTTCTCCAAATTTTCCTAATATATTTTTGTATGTCTGACAATCATTTCCAACTCTGCTGTTCAGATCCCCAACAAGGACTAACTTTTCCTTTTTCATTGTGTCAGATGCTTTCTCTAAATCCTCAAAAAATCCCTCCACTTCTACCCTAGTAGATCCTTCTGTGAGACCATAGGCACAAATAAGTCTCATTGTCCAGTTCCCCATTCTGATATTTGCCCACATCACTCTACTTGACACTGGCTGCCATTCAAGAAGATTAGCCTCGTATTTAGGTTGAATACAATGGCTACTCTTTTTCCTTGATTGTCATTGTCTGAATATAAAATTTTGTATGTATTGCTCAGCAAGATCTCACCAGTTTTTGTCTTTTTTGTTTAAGTCACCCCTATAATGTCGATCTGGTACTTACCTAATTCCTCAGCTAGCTCCATTGCTTTGCCATTCAGGCTTCTTATGTTGATAGTATCGATCTTTAACTCTGGTGATGTTGAGTTGTGGTGTTTTTTCAGATTTGTTCTAGTAGCTGACTTTTTGCTATTCATCCTGGTTCCCTGGTGAAAACAATGGGGGTAGGGGCCTTGTTTAACCGGGCAATGCCCCAGTCGGCATGAAATTTTGTCACGTTGTACCATCATTTTGTAATTTGGTTTAAGCCAATAAGAGTTGCAATTTGATCGGCTAAATCCCAAATTGTCAGCCCATCCTCATTCGTTCAGTGTCCAGGTAGATACCCAACAGGGTGCACCACGAGAAGGTGAGGATTGGATATTAGGTCAGAAGCCCTGGTCGGTTCTCCGCATTCCTTTAAAGGCTATGTGGAGGTCTCCTCTCAGTTATACAGCTTTGACCCTTAAGCACCCCTATAAATTAAATTACACTTTAATAAATATTTCCGATATTTCGGCAATGTCACGTTGCCATCTTCAAAAGAAACTTGCAAAAAAGGCACGTGCACATAGGCACTACAACACAGTAACTGAGAATGAAGTGATAAAGCTATTGTTCTCCTAAAAAGTCCTGATGGTGCCCCCTAGTGGGCTAAGTAGATGTTCTTGGCCGTTGGGCTGAAGGTCTGCTGATGTAAGCCTCCCAAATTTGGGGCAGTCTCATACAACCAAATTTGTTGAGGTTTGGAGAGTTTCTTAGGGCTGAGGCTGATTCTATGAATAGTCTTTCGAATTTGCTACGGTGTATTACTGTAGCTTTCTTCCACCGTATTGTGTGGCATGTATCCAGAGCATGGTCTGCAAGACCAGAGTGGCTGTACTTGTGAAAACTGATGTAGTCCTTGTGTTCCGACATTCTTATATTCGCTGTCCTGCCTGTTTGGCCAAAGTAAGACAGTTTACAGCTGCAAGAGACCTGGTATACACCAGGTAGGTCTAGGGGAAGTGGTTGGTCTTTAGTGGAGTGGATAAGGAATGCCAATTTTCTGTATGGTCTGTAACAGGAGGTCAAGTCATGTTTTTTTTTGTTGTTTTTTTAAGATTTTGGTAATTTTTTCCGAGGTGCCGCCTCGGATGTAGAGAATGGTGATGGATTTAGAGTAATCCTTGTTTAAAGGGGGGGGGGGTAATATTTTTTCGATTTGGGGGGGGAGATAGCAATTGGCCGAGAAAGTATTGATGTGATTTAGTTGAGTGTTTAGGGCCTTGTCGTTAGAACAGATTAGTTTAGCCCTGTTGTATAGTGTTTTCACCACTCCATATTGTTGTGTGTGTGGGGGGGGGGGGGGAGATTGTTGGTGAATATACCTGCCTGTATGGGTGGGTTTTCTATAAACTGGGAAAACCAAGGTTCCATCAGGCTGGCAGGTGACTAGTGTGTGTCTAGGAAAGGGAGGCTGTTATTTTTCCTCTTTTTCCAGGGTGAACTTGATTCTGGGGTGTTGGTTGTTTAAGTGTGTTAAGAAGGAGAGGGGTGTATCAGAGCCATGTGGCCAAATAGCAAACACATCATCAATGTAGCAAAGCCATATAGTTGGTTTTTGTGGGGCAGAGGCCAAGGCTTTTTCTTCAAAGATCTCCATAAAGAAATTGGCCAAGGGTGGGGAGAGTGGTGAACCCATTACTGTGCCCTCTATTTGTTTGTAGAATTTTCCCTGCCAAACGAAATAGCCTGAGTTCATTGTGAACTGAAATAGGGCTGAGATATCAGGAGAAAATTTAGCTTGGATTAGCTCTAAAGTTTCCTTGATTGGGACATTTGTGAATAAGGAGGAGACGTCAAAGCTGACCATTATGTCAGTATGTTGGAGTGTAAGGTTTTACATGCTGGCTTTGAAGTGGGCTGAGCTTTTTGTGTGATGGTGTGTTGCCAATATAGTGTGCGAGCACTTTGGCCAAATGTTTAGCTAATTTGTATGTGGGAGAATCAATGCCATCCACTATGGGACGTAATGGCACATTTTTTTTTATGTATTTTTGGGAGTCCATAAATACAGGGGGGGGGGGAATATAGAGTTAAACGGCTTTAATCTGTTGGTAACTTCTAAAGGCCAAGAAGTGACTTTCTTAAGGAGCCTGTGAAGTTTTCTGATTTCTGAGTTGGTGGGATTGTATTCAATAGGAAGGTAAGTAGCCCGATCTAATAGAGAAGCATTAAGCTTACCTGTGTAGTCCTTTTGGTTAAGTACTACAGTTGCATTTCCCTTATCTGCTTTGGTGATAACTATTTCTTTATTATTCCTCATTTCCTGCAGAGCTTTATATTCCTTGTTGAATATGTTGGTTTTTGGTGGTCTTGCTTTGGAGAAGACACAAGCTACATCCAGTCTTACACTGTTGGCGATTTGATTCAGAAGGTGACGGATTCTGTTCAATCTGGATCATGATATCCTCACTAGGTACTTTTCTGGGAGCAATGGCAAAGTTGTGGCCACGTGAAAGCATGATGAGTGCTTCAGGGTGACTGAAGAAAGGTTGATTACCCTAAGAAACTCTCCAAACCTCAACAAATTTGGTTGTATGAGACTGCCCCAAATTTGGTAGGCTTACATCAGCAGACCTTCAGGCCCAACGGCGAAGAACACCTACTTAGCCTGCTAAGGGGCACCATCAGGACTTTTAGGAGAACAATAGCTTCATCACTTCATTCTCAGTTACTGTGTTGTAGTGCCTACGTGCACATGCAGTTTTTGCACGTTCCTTTTGAAGATGGCAACGTGACGTTGCCGAAATATCGGAAATATTTATTAAAGTGCAATTCCTTAAGTGATTTAATAATGATAATAGAGCTTGTCCCCCCCACACACACACACAAGTGAGATTCCAATCTTTCAAAATTAACTTAATCAAAAATATACCTATTTTTCATACATATTAAAGGCATAAGAGTAGTAAAATATTCAGTATGCAAAAAACAAAGTAGGTCTTTGTTTTCAAGATTAATACATTGTAACCAGAACTTAATCACATCTTTAGCTGGCATGCTGAAGTCGAAGGCTGTTTTTTCAAGAATCTCTCAATGGAAACCTGACTTGCAGGTTTGAACTTCTAATAGTAACCTCTCGGTATGCAACCTACTTCTATTTTTGCTTTGAAGATATCATGAAATTTTTCAGTGGCAATACGATCTGCAGCCTTGCTAGTCATGCTGAGATGGTGATATGCACAGCAACTCATAGGGTCACACCAGACAACATGCAGCAAAAGGTGTCGATTGTTTTCATCTTTCATCAGATCATACAAATTTTTTGTCTTCTCTCTTATGACTGTCCCAGACAAAAGGCATTCTGCTGATTCCGATGCTCAATCCATATAACTAGCATCCGTTCCATTTTCTCAACTGAATGAGATCAAGATTTTGTTACTCTGATCACGCTGAGATTTGTGGATGACTCAGTGCTCTTATAAATGTGTCAACATTATCACAAATGATTCTCACTGTAGAATCACTCAGTCTTGTAGCCCTTTGAATGTCAATGCTATGTTCACTTCTATCAAACTGATTCACTTCCAACCTCACTTCTAAAGAATGGGATTAACTAGGCTTATTTTTTTTTCACTTTGTCTTTATTTACATTCTTCTTTTTAATCATGGTTTCTTGAAAAGAGTACTAACGTTATTTAAAGGAAATAAACACTATACCACTGAGTGGATGGAGAGAAGAAACAAAGTGCATGCACAGAAGTGTCCACACCTTGGATAGTGAAGAGTAATAGTCCTTATGTACCAAACTGAAACCACATGTATATGCAAAAATGTGGATAATGAGAGCATGTATGAGAGTTACCTGTATATGAATTTAAACATAATAGAAAAAGTCACCTCCTCAGTCAGCATTAGTCTTTTCTTGTATTCATTAATAAATGAAATTACTCTAAGCATTAAACATTGAGATTGGTGGTAACAGAACAAAAAACGTTTCTGCCCATAAAGTTTAGATTTGCAATCTATCAATTTAAATACAAATGTTTCTACAAAATTTATACCAGAATGAATTCAAATGTTTACCCTTGAGACAAAGAAGCCAACTCTTCATCTTCCTCACATACAGGATCAGTATGGGCTGAAAAAACAAATTATCAATTACATATTTCTCCCAAAGAAATTTCTCGAAACATCTGACTAAAGCTAAAAAGTTAAATTACAAAATAATCATAACTAACAAATTTATGGGTTTTAAATTTTGTTTATTACAAGAGTCTTATTTTTAAAGTTGTGATTAAAAAAGTGCAAGTACATAGATTTTATGAAACTGAAAGCTAAATTTTACAACAGAGCTGCCTATTTTTGCATTTTAAGAAGGTCATAATTTCTGGAATCTTTCCGATTGTGAGGTGAATTTTAATGTCCATAATGATACAGCAAAACATTAATTCATCTTGCATGTTCCTTTGAAAATACAGTGATAGGATGATGTAAATAAGTACAACCTATAGCTACGTTATGTTTTTTGAACCATGTAAGTATAATGCTAAATACAAGAATGTCTTTGTTGTAATGAGAATGCTATGTAACCTTTTCTCAATTAGTTTCTGTGGTTATTCTTAATTCATTCATTATTATTCTTCATTCAGTTTCTGGTATGACTATAAGTGGAAAGCTTTTCACATTTGCACAGTGACCAGTGTGAAGCAAAGCAGGAATTTGTCTCAAGAGAATCCTAACACTATGCACACACCTGCAATGGATCAAGCAGCAATGTTTATAAATCAACCTAGTTGTGTAGCACAGATTTCAATGTTGACATTTAAAGTACTACTTGCTTTGGGATTTCCTAAGTTACCACTGCAACTAAATCATATTAAATAAATTACAACATGTTAATAAGATTTATTTGTGCCTATGGTCCCACAGAAGGTTCTACTAAGGTAGAAGTGGAGGAATTTTTTGAGGCTTTAGAAAAAGCAACTGACACAATGAAAAAGGAAAAGTTGGTCCTTGTTGGGGATCTAAATAGTAGAGTAGGAAATGATTGTGAGACATACAAAAATATTTTGGGAAAATTTGGAGAAAAGAGCAAAGCTAATAATAATGGCAAATATCTGTTGGATTTCTGCTCAGGACATGGACTGGTTATTACTAACACCATGTTCCAACATAAAAATGTGCACAAATTCACATGGAGAGAAGAGGCTAGGAATAAGAAAAGTCTCATTGACTATGTTATTGTTGATAGTGATGTTTTCTCCCTGGTGCAGGACACCAGAGTGTACAGAGGATTTGAAATTGGAAGTGATCACTATTTAGTCTTGAGCAGGATAAAATTGAATTTCATATTGAAAAGAATAACTGTAAGAAATTTTAAAGCGAATAAAAGTTGAGCAGCTCTCAGATGTAAACTGTAGACTAAAATACAGAAATATTATTGAAAAGAAAATGAAAGAGTTTGAGAACAGGAATCAAACCTTGGAGATTCAGTGGCAAACTCTGAAGGAAACATTGATTGATTCTGCCAGAGAGGCATGTGGTGAGGTTGTGTGCAAGGATAAAAAAATCAGAACTCCCTGGTGGACACAGGAAGTTAAAGAGGCAGTGAAGGAAAAGAAGAAAGCATATCAAAAGCTCCTGGCAAATAAGTCAGCTTTTACTCTTACAGAATACAGAGACAAATGTAAGAAAGCTAAACAGTGTGTAAAACTAGCTAAACAAAAGTCATGGGAGGACTTTGGCAAGAATATAGAAAATAAATATCAAGAAGGTGGCAAATATTCTGGAGGTTGTTGAAGAAGCTTAGGAATGGAGGAAAGAGTGCTGTAAAAGGAATTAGAGATGATAAAGGTGAAATGAAAACAGGAGAAAAAGATATCCTTGAAGTATGGAGTAATTACTTTGAAAAACTGCTAAATGAAACAAGCAGTGATGACAGCACAGTGATAAAAAACACTGACCAGGCATGCAGTCAGGAATACATATCCATACTTGAAGTAGAAAAAGCCATCAAAGGCTTGAAATGTGGAAAGGCAGAAGGAGTAGATGATATTCGACCAGAAATGCTGAAGTATGGTGGTATAAGAGTCTTACAGTGGCTGCACTGCGTAGTTCAGAAAGCCTGGACAGAGGGACGAATTCCTGATGATTGGAGTAGAGCCCTCATAGTACCCATATATAAAAAGGGAAATAAAACTGAATCTGAGAATTACAGAGGTATTTCCCTACTGAGTGTTCCTGGCAAGATCTATGCAAGTATACTTGAGAAACGGTTGAGAAGAATTGTGGAAGAAAAGCTTGGTGAAGAACAAGCTGGATTCAGGCCAAATAGAGGCTGTCAGGATCAGATCTTCACTTTACGACAAATAGTCGAGAAAGCATGGGAATATAACAAAGATCTGTATTTAAGTTTTGTCGATTTGGAAAAGGCATATGACAAGGTGCCAAGAGAGAAGCTATTCAATACGCTGCAGTTATATGGTGTCAATGGGGCATTATATCAAGCAATACTTAGTCTTTATTTGAGTTGTGAGTCAGCAGTTAGAATTGAAGGAAGTACAGGAAGATGGTTTAATGTTAAATCTGGTGTGAGACAAGGATGTACATTATCCCCTCTGTTATTCATTATCTATATGGATCACATTATAAAGGAATGTGGTATTCAACCTGATATCAAAATTGGAGATGTTAATGTCAGCTCTCTGCTTTATGCAGATGATGTTATACTTCTAAATAAATCCGCTACACGTCTGCAAGATTCTCCGACTAAATTGAATAACTGTTGTAATAGATATGGTATGAAGGTCAGCAATAAAAAGACAAAGACAATGAAAATAGGTAGAATCATTGAAAATGTCAACTGTGTTGTGAATGGAGAACCTGTGGAACAAGTAAAACATTTCAGCTACTTAGGCACAATTTTTACTGAAGATGGTAAACTAAATATAGAAATAGACAACAGAATCAGCAAAGCTGGTATCATGGGAAGTCAATTGAATAAATTCATATGGAATAAGAAAGAAATTAGTCGGAACACTAAATTAGCTGTATACAAGACTGTGTTCAAACCAATTTTAACTTATGGATCTGAGAGCTGGGTCAGAAGTAAAACACTTGACCAAAGACTAGAGACCGCAGATATGAGAGTCCTGAGAAAGATTAGAGGCGTGAACTGATGGCATCAATGGCAATATCATATTAAAAATGAGGATATTAGGAAAGAACTTGACATTGTCAGCATCCAGGAATGCGTTAGCAGAGCTAATCTCAGGTGGTATGGTCACTTAAATAGAATGTGAGAGGAAAGATTAGCAAAACAAGTGTTCTCTGCCAGGTTGGCAGGAAAACGACCCAGAGGAAGACCAAGATATAGGTGGATTGATACGGTACAAAGTGCCTTAGACGATAGAAATATAAGATCTGATAATGTTGGAGTCTTGACAAGTAACAGACTGATTTGGAGGAAAATTGTAGATAGGAAGTTAGTAATGATGTAATTATTTCATGTAGTACTGTCATATCCTGTACACCCCTTGAGGGTAAATGGCAGGAATTTGATGATGATAATAAGATTTAAAATTTTTATACTTGCAAAAACCGAAAATTACTGAACTGAAACAAAAAAAAACAAACCAAAGCCAAAAAAAACTTGACAAAAATTTGGATTTATGTACATGTTGATTTCTGTGGTTAAGCAGTTCTGTAGGAATTTTTTGGTATTGAGACCACATTGTAATATAAAGGAGTTTATTAAAAATAAACAATTAAAACCCAACAAGTTTTGTGCATTGTAAGACTTAGATCATCAGGGGTAGCGGAACATAAAAGGTTTTGTTGTGTAAAACTTAATTAATTACACAGAGTGTGTTGATGACTTCAACTGTTAAATAATTGATAAACCAGAATACAAATGATAAATTTATCACTTGTATTCTAGTTAAGTCGAAGATATCAAAAACATCTAATATGTGCAATTGTTGATAGGCTTTTGTTGTGTAAAACTTATACCACTATCCCTGATGATGTAAGTCTTACGACACAAGACACTTGTCAGGTTTTAATTGTTTATTTTTAATAAACTCCTTATATTACAATGTGGTCTCAATACTTCCTACAAAAAATTCAGTTTGTTCAGATTAATTTTGTTTGTTACAGTATAATGGGATTATTGGACATTGTTTCTACTTCTGTGGAAACAATATAGAATCTTTTTTTTAGATTAAGTTTCACATTCATAAGTCACTACTAAAAAAACAGATGCATCCAGAATACTCAGCTATGTTCCTGTGGAGATAGATCCACCCTTCAGATTTTAAACAAGTCTCAGACCATTGTTTTAGCCATTCTAATCTGAACAGCAGTTCACATTAATGACCGACCCAAAGTATACAAATTTGCCAACTTCCTCAATTAGTTCTCTGTTAAGGCACACTTGTTTCTCAGGAGCTTCTATGTCTATAATTCCTTTAAGAACAATTGTGTGCAAACTACTGTGCAATCCAGCATTCACATCCTGGAGTGTCCAATCTTGACGGATTAGAATGCTAGGTGGCATGCACTCACCATAGCTTTTGAGAAAAGAAGTTAACAAAAGCTTGAAGTGACTACAGTCTTAAGTTAAAATAAATGGATAACATATCTTGTTCTCAAAATGACATTATCAAGATCAGATGTGCTACTCCAAATAAACTTAATTTTGTTTAGAGTGTTTAAGTGGATTCACTTTTCATTAGCAGTAATTTTTTTTTCTTAAATTTATTCAATGAAATATTCATTAGAGCATTGGCAATTGTTTTATAATAGGCCTTGGTATAATGCAAACATCTGTCAATGTATACAAAACAATTCAACATCTTTGGGTTTTAAAGAAGCCTGATAAAGATGATGCTCCTTGAGAAAATATGCAACAAGTTCAGAAAACAATCAAGTGTTTATAGCCAGATCAGCTTTGCTAGATCATAGTTTAGTATCAGTAGTGCTATTTGGAATGGAATTGGTCTTCAAAAACTGATGTTACCAAGGTGGAAATTTATAATGTTCAGAATTTGTTTTTTTGTTTTTTTTTGAATAATTGAGTAAAATTAAAGTCTTAAATATTTTAATTATTTTGTTTGCAACATTTTAATTTAATATACAGAACACATAATTTATGATAAAAAGTACAAAAAGGCAATCTGGAAACTTAGATCACCCTAGCATAAAAGCATTCCATTACTTACGAGCAAACAGATATTCATATCCTGATCTGGTATATATTTCAGGTCCACCAGAAAGTGTTGAAGATCTACATATATACTACAGGGGAGGGGAAAAAATAAAACAGTTTTATTATTTATGTAATAAACTTGTAATCATTTATTTAAAATTTACTTATTTTTTTTAATAAAAGTGACAGTCATCATTAAGGAAATGATGATATTCCTGAATTTTACAAAAAGGTGTTACACAGAATATCACAATGAAATTGTTAGCAAGTGACTAGCAGTGTGTCAAACCTCTGCATTTGGACCAGAGGTGTTTAAATTGTACATAAATCATTAAATAAGAGATGTGAAGGAAAATATTCAGTTGTTTGCTTGTGATTCAAATCTGGGTAGCATATGAGTTAAAGCAATGCAGAGAGCTTGGTGTAATTTAAATAGGCCATTAGTATGGGCAAAAGAATGAATGTTAATAAGAAATTAATGGAGGAGAGAGAGAGAGAGAGGATAGAGATCTGAAGTTCAGAGGACACTGGTATGTATGGGTTTTCTATAAATAGAGATTTTCAGTTTTTCTGACACATGAATAAGTTTGACATTCAGGAACAGAAGAAAACCATTAACTTTCAACTCAGAGGTAAATTGTATTTTTGGGTGTTGATTGTTGAGATGGTTCAGGAACTCATTTAAGGAATCAGTCACGGACCGGATTGCTTTAGAGAATCTGGTCCATTCACCCAAATTAAGAAAACATTGATATACTTTTTTCCATAATTATGGCTCCAATGAGAAAAAATTGATTGCTTTTTCCCTCAACGGCATCTACATATAAATTTGTTAATATAGCAGATAACAGGTTGCCCATGTCCAAGCCAAAATTCTGTTTGTAAATACAGTATGGCATAAAAAAAGTAGTACCGAACTTCGATACCCCCTTCCTCCTTCAAGTACATGCGGTATGTCATTCCATTCAGTACTCTTATTTTGCACCATACTGTGGTATTTTTAAAAAAGGAAGTAACCAGAATTTACACAGTGGGTCAGGAGTGACATAACTGTTTTTGATAACTTCTTTTAAAAGAATTAAAACCTCTTCTGTAGACACATTTTTGAAGAGTTCTCTCCCATTCCTGGATGTCAAACACTGAAGATTTCATGTGGGAAAAGCCACACACACATGACAATAGATACCTTCATGCACATCATCATTAACCACTGTTATGTACCTATCCTGTATATGCATTGCATATTCTTTAACTATTTTAAATTTGTATTTTTATCTAATCTTGTTTGTTATGTATACCCTACACACTCATACAAATTTCCCTTTCTTTAAACAAGCTAAATTCAGACCGCTCTTAAGTTTAGTCACGTGTAATTTAATTTATGATTAGGGCTTTGTCCAAGTATGGGACGCTGCCATTAAACATATCCTCTGAGAAAGTTCACCTGGTAAATATTGACAAATTTAATTTTTAACTGTGCCAGCCAATACTGAGGATAGACGATACTCTTATCCAAGGTGGCTCTCTCAGAGTGATATACAGTAATAAACTTCCAACAATAAAATAAACTAATTCTTTGCATGCAGTCATGGCTCTAAGTATCAAATTGTACCCGTGGGTCCCTCCCGCTAGGTTCAATGGTAATTTTATGAGTGGCTATTTGAATTCATATAACAAGCTGGACTTAGGCAAATGCTATGAAACATATTTATTAAATCAAGAAATTATACATGAGAAAATATAAATGCATGGTTAACTATATCGTGTTGCTAGCAAGATCTCAATTTCAATATTAACATTACAATACAAGAACAAATTACTTGGACCACTTCTATATATAATTTAACAAACTTTTAGCTTATGTAGCCTATCTTTTATCACTCACATGGTCACTAGTTATATCTCACAACATATCACAATCAGCTCTTATACAAATTCCTTCTAGGGAGACATTTCTCAAACAGGGACAAGTCAATGCCAAAATAGGGATAGTTCCTAAAGTTCTTTACAATATGCCCATTATACACAAAATATCCTATAGAATTCACACAAATCTTCAACTGGAAATCAGAATATGATAATCTACATTACCGTTCCTGGAATGACTTTCAGGTCTTTCTTCAGCCTTGTCTGGACATCAAGGCTCCTTTAAGATTTAAAATTCTCCGGGTCACATACGATAGCTGCACGGCCAGATTCTCCAAATTGGAAAGACTGTCGCTCAGGGCTTTCATTAGTATCGCAGGCATACATCTGGAGTACCGGTGCACGATATAGCATAGCTATCCTGGTCTGAGGAAAAGGCTAGCCCTAACTCGCACGCTACGGCAGACGACTCATAACTTCTACGGCCAGCCTAGAATCTTTTCCGCTAGGGTGGAGACCGAGAGCCAACATCCACGAGGTCAGGAAACAGGAACCCAAAAGCCTTGTGTTGGGGGGGGGATTGGCATTTATAATGCCCGCTTCAGTCTCTGAGATTCGCGCACTTTGCCATGGTGTTTATTGCGTTACGTACATTCCTCAACGTGCGTGTGGCGCGTTTTCCCAGAAAGCGTTCTAGCTTCCTTTTTGTATAACTTCACTTTCCCTCCGGCCATACATTATTCTGGACTGCTAAAGTGTGATCCTTGGACCTTAGCTTATACGCTTTGCTTTCTTATAATACATGAAATGGGATACTTTAAATAAATTAATACCTTAAATAAATTTCTCTATTAGACTTCCTACAAAACAGGTTAAGTCTCATAATTTTCATATTAATTATTTCTTCACTTCTATCTTAGTGTTATTTATATATGTATACACTCCGTTCATTGTCAAAACACAACATTCTCTACCTACAATCAGATTTTGTTCCTGAATAAACTAACGTTTTGTTCCACTTATAATATGATTATTCAGGACACAACACCACCCAAAAACTTGGCATCGTTTCTACATTATGGGCTCATTTCCTCCTTGGTGAAGAAGAGATCAAAGAACTACAGTTTTTTTCTTACAATTCAAAAAGAACAGTTCTTGTAAACAGACTATTAATATGCTGCGATTTAATCTACCTGCTCACTATATTGAAGATAATGATGCAAAATATTTTACATCTCTGCTGTATATCAGCTGTTTCACCAGTTAGCTGAATTCAAGAAATTTAAAATCTGCACTTCTTTTACTCCTCTAAGCTGTTTCTTATTTAGTACACCTGAACTGAAATATCACAGCCTAAAGTATCAGACAGAAATCCAGTGCATTGTGTATAGAAGAGCATGCAAGACATTATGTATGGCAGAACTAGAGGCAGTATCTAATCATGTTCTTATTTCTGCTAACCTTGGTGAAGTTTCTATTAATCATCCAGTAATAGAATAATGTTACCTGTGTTCACTTCTCAACTATCCAACTTTGGCATACGCGAGGTCATGCCCACATGAAACATCTTCAACAATATTATTGCATCCAGAATGCTTTCAAATGTTACTTTCAACTGTTTACTAAACATTAATACTGTTCTCTTGTAATGTACATTTTTTTTTATATTTCTCTTTACATGTTATGCATCAGATGAAGCCCAAGAGGACAAAACAAGTTCTCATCATCTCATCTTCCTTATACCCTCTTTTACCTTGCGGTGTCGAGGGTCCATTGATCATCGGACCTCACTCCGTTTACAGGATAAGGTGGTCAGCCTTATGCCCCGGTGTATCCTATGGCCTGTAGTGTTGAGTTCTCAAGGCCAGTTTGCCTGCTTTGTGGGATGAAAAACCCCAGAATAAAATGGGGGAAAAACCCTGCTGTCCACGCCCAAGACTGGCTAACTTGGCTATGGAAGATCCTTCAGCTCCTCACATCACCGACGGGAATCGAACCTAGGACACTCCTTCCCCAGGCATATGGTTGTGAAGCACATAGTCTTGTAAATCCATTTTTAAAATTATTTTATTATCTCCCGGCTTTTAGTCATTAAATTTCTTCAATTATATCATAACTGAGCAAATTAATTGCATTAAATTACAAATTATATGTATTTTATGTGGCTGTCACCCATGAAAGGCTTATTTGTTTTGTACACCTACAGAGCATATTTACACTGTAGGAGTGTATTTTTTTTTTTTTTTTTTTTTTTTTTAAGAGATAGTCCAGAAATCCTGCTTAGAGACCAAACATGAAACTTTTTTTCATGTTTAGTCTTGTAAACAGACCAAAAAAAGCCACTTCAGGCCTTTAATAATCTCACACCAAGCAATGAAATTCATCTCCAATCTACAATTCTGCTTAAATATACTTGATCTAAAGATTCTTTATTCATTTTATTGCTAAATTTATATATCAAATTTATTTTACTTGAGTTACAAATTCCTTCAACTTGTACTAGAAGTCAAAGGATTTAATTAAGCATAAAAGCATATGCATAAAGTAAAAACTTGAATTAAAATATCAGCTGTTGATAAAAGCCTAATGCCACTTCTTTCATAATGTGATCCATATAGATGATAAATAACAGTGGAGATAATGGTCATACTTCTCTCACTCCTGATTTACATCAAAATTATCTTCCTGTACTTAATTCATTTCTAAATGCTAGTGCCTACCAACTCAAATATAGACTATGTATTGATCAATACAATGTCTCAATTACACAATATGATTGTAAAATTTTGAGCAGCTTTTCTCTTAGCAACTTGTCATACATCTTTTCCACACCAAATTTGAAGATCCTTGTTATATTCCCAGGATTTCTCAATTATCCATCTTAAAGTGAAAATATCCTGAAGACCAAGGTGAGTTCAAGTCAAACAGAGTTTGACTTGAACTCGCCTTGTTCTCCAAGTTTCCATTCTACAATTTTTCTTAGTATGTTTGCAAAAATGAAAAACCCAGAACATTAGTAGGGAAATTCTCTGTAATTCTCAAATTGTTTTATTTTCTTTATGTACAGATAGGATATGAGAGCTCTAATCCAATCATCTAGAATTCTATTGCTTTTAATATTTCAGTGTTAATTTTTCTAATATATAACCTCAAGGATATCTCTGTAGGTCAGTCGGTATAGACTAAGCCCTTTGTTCGGAAAGACCTGGTTCAATTCCCATCCAAGACACGAGGTACCTTTATCTGGTACCTTTCTACTAAAGGTGAGTTAGCTGGTCTCATATGATATGGAGGTAGTGGTTTTTTTTCCCACCCAGAAACTCTGGTTTTTCATCCCCCCAGAACAGGCAAAATAATATTTATGATCTTGTTGAATACATGCCCCTAAAGGATGCAGCAAAGGAGTGATGAGACAGCAGCATTAATTTATCATAAGCTCCTCAATGGGGGGAATCAACCCATCCTAAGGGATGGATGAGAAGGATAGGTAGGATATCCTACATGATATCCTCAATTAAGTTTACATTAATATTAATGTAAACTTAATTGATTACATGATTAAGTTTACATTAATATTAATCTGTCAACAATTTTCCTCCATATTAGTTGATTACTTGTCATAAATCCTATCTAGCATTTCATTCTTCTAAGGCATTTCTGACAGAATCAATTCATGCCAAGTCACACCACTTTAGATAGCTTGCTCACACATTCTTGAATGCTACCAATTCCTTTCTACATTTTTCATGATTCTGCCACTGATGCATTTATTTGGCCTCCAATAGTTGTCAGAACTTTCATATCTGTGGTATTTAGTCTTTGATCAAAGGATTTATTTCCAGCCCAATTCTGATCCACTGGTTTGAAAACTGTCTTGTAAACTGGCTTCTTCTATTATCTATTTTCAAATTTAATTTGCAATCTTCCCTAAAAACAGTGCCTAGATAGCTGAAGTATTTAATTTGTTTTAGGGTCTATAACTGAAATGCAACTCAAGTTTTGAATGCTCTTGACTATTTTCAGAGTTCTGGTTTTCCGATTGATTTTCATGCCAAATCCATTATGTTAAACTGAATCTCATTCAATTTAGAGAATCCTGGAGACTTACTGGATGTATTTAGGAGTACATCTGCATAAAGCAAAAGCTAAGTTTGATATAGCTACAATTCTAATATCAGATTTAATGCCACTTTCTTTCATAATGCAATCCATAGAAATGATGAATAAGAGTGGAGATACGTGAATCCATTTGTTTGAAAAAGATTTTCTCTGGGAAACTTATGTTTTATAGATCTGAAGAAGACAAACAATAAGAATAGATTCTTATATATATCCACAATTTCAACTATTTGTCATAAAGTGAAAATCTGATCTTGACAACTTCGAATCTTATTCCAGTCATATTCTGGTTGAATATCATCTACTTCAGATACCCTCCCAAAATAAGTTTTGGATGGCTTTTTCTACTTAAAGTACTGATTTTACACACATGCACGTTTGCATCTAAGAATGTAAACAGGAGTATACATTTTGAAGTAAATACCTCCAAACATCTAAAGAATCCTTACCTTCAATTTTCATGTCACCATTATCATCTTTAATTCTGTTTACTTTCCTCCATTTCCAAAGCTTTTTCAAATAGTGTCCAGAATATTTTGCCACATGCTTAATATTTATTTTCTATAGTATTACAGAAGTCTTCCCAAGACTTGTTTTACTTTTACATAAAGCTTAACTGTCTTATAGTTTTCTCTGTTCTTTAAGAGCATCTGCTAACCTATTTGAAGTTTTTGTATGCTTTCTTCTTTTTTCGGGACTAACTTCTTATGTCCATCAAGGTGTTCTCATTTTTCTATCTTTGTGGACAATTTCACCACATTCCTTCTAATTGAATCAATATTTTCTTCAAATTTTGCCATTGGAAGTTCCGAGATATGGTTCATGTTTTAGAACTGTTTTATTCTTTTTTCAATGTTTGTATAGCTAAGTCTACATAAAAGCTGCTCAAACTTTAATTCTTTTTTGAAATACTGTTCTTTTCAATGTGATATTCAGTTTTATTCTACTTATAATGATGGTCACTTCCAATTTCAAATCCTCTGTACACTCTTGTATCCTTAACCAACATGAAGATATAATTGTCAATGATCATTATTTTTTTTTATTTCATGTCTTCTCTCCATGAGAGCTTATGCACATCTTTATTTTAAAAGATGTTAGTAAAGACCAGTCCATATCCTGAGCAGAAATACAGAAGATATATTACTATTAGCCTTGTCCTTTTCTCCATAATTTTCAAAAACTGTTCTAGATGCTGGGCAGGATTCATTTCCTACTTTATTTAGGAAAAATCCTACCAGGCATATAAACATTTTCTATATCAACCACCAGATCTAATAACTGGAAAAATTGCCTCATTTCTTTAGCACATTCTGTGGGACCATATGCACAAAATTATTTCCAATGTCCATTTACTCATTTTGAAGTTATCCCACATAACTTTACTTTACATTCAAGAGGTGCTTAGGGGTCAAAGTTGTATAACTGAGAGGAGACCTCCACATAATCTTTAAAAGAATGCAGAGAACAGACCAGGGCTTCTGACCTAATGTCCAATCCTTACCTTCTCGTGGGGCATCCCATTAGGTATCTACCTGGATACTGAACAAACAAGGATGGGATAGCAATTTGGGATTTAGCTAACCAAATTGTATTCTTATTGGTTTAAACCACAAATAAAATGACGGTACAACAAGACAGAATTTCATGCTGGCTGAGGTGTCACCAGGTCAAGCAAGGCCACCATTGTTTTTGCCATGGAACCAGGGCGAACAGTGAAAAGTCAGCGCTACTGGAACAAATCCCAGAACACATCTCAACTCAACATCAAAGTTTAAGATTGGTACTATTAACATAAGAGGACTGAATGGCAAAGAAATGGAGCTGGCCAAATAATTGGATAAGTAGTACCAGATCAAAATAATAGGAGTGAACAAACTCGCGAGATCTTTCTAAGCAATAAATACAAAATGATATATTCAGGCAATAACAAATCAGGGAAAAAAAGGAATGGCTATAGTATTCAACAGTAAATACAAGGCTGATCTTGAATGGTAAGCAATATCAAGTAGAATGATGTGGGCAAATATCAGAATGGGACAATGAGACTTATTTGTACCTATGGCCCTGAAGAAGGTTCTACTAAAGGTAGACATGAAAGAATTTTTTTAGGCTTTAGAAAAAGTAACTGACACAATGAAAAAAGAAAAGTTGGTCCTTGGAGATCTAAATAGCAGAGTAAGAAATGACTGTCAGACATACATAAATATTTTGGGAGAATTTGGAGAAAAGCTAATAATAATGGCAAATACCTCTTGGATTTCTGCTCAGGACATGGACTGGTTATTACTAACACAATATTCTAACATAAAATGTGAATAAATTCACATGGGGAGAAGAGGAAAGGAATAAGAAAAATTTCATTAACTATGTTATTGTTGATAGGGATGTTTCTCACTGGTGCAGGACACTAGAGTGTATAAAGAATTTGAAATCTGAAGAGATCATTTAGTCTCGAGCATGATAAAACTGGATTTCACACTGAAAATAACATGCAAGAAAGTTTTAAAGCAAACAAAAGTTGAGCAGCTCTTAAATGTGAACTAAAATACACAAAAATTATTCAAGAAAAAATGAAAGAGTTTGAGAACAGGAACCAGACCTTGGAGATTCAGTGGCAAGCCCTGAAGAAAAGATTGCTTAGTTTTGTGCAGTGTTTAGTTTTCTTACATTTGTCTGCAAGGATAGAAAAATCAGAGCTCCATGGTAGATATAGGAAGTGAAGGAAAAGAAGAAAGTTCCTAAATAAGTCATCTTGTGCTCTTAGAGAATACAGAGAAAAATGCAAGAAAACTAAACACTATGTAAAACTAGCTAAATAAATGTCATGGGAAGACTGGCAAGAACATAGAAAATAAATAATCAGGAAGGTGACAAAATATTCTGGAGGATATTGAAAAAGCTCAGAAATGAAGTAATCAGTACTGTAAAAGGAATTAGAGATATAGGTGACACAAAAACTGGGAGAAAAAAAGATATCCTTGAAGTATGGAGTAATTACTAAATGAAATAAGCAGTGATAGCACAGTGGTAAAAAAAAACACTCAACAGGCATACAGTCAGGAATACATATCCATACTTGAAGTAGAAAAATTCATCTGAAATGTGGAAAGGCAGGAGGAATAGATGATATTCAACCTGAAATGCTCAAGTATGGAGGTATAAAAGTCTTGCAGTGTTGTCTGCACTGCATAGTTCAAAATGTCTGGACAGAAGGATGAATTCCAGGTGATTGGAGTAGAGCTCTCATAGTACCCATACACAAAAAAGGAAATAAAAAACTATGTGAGGATTACAGAGGTATTTCCCTACTGAGTGTTCCTGATAAGATTTATTCAAGTATACACCTGGATCAGTTTTTCGCCAGTAATGACCTCTTGCCATCTGTCCACCAACTTCATTATGCCGTGTTCATAAAACTCCTGAGGTTTACTGGTGAAAAACTGATCCAGGTGTCTTTTGACAGCCTCCTCTTTGACCCTTGGAAGGTGCTAGGTCCGGTGAATACTGAGGATGCGGCAAAACATCCCAGCAAGAGGTAACAATTTACTCTGGGTTGTTACCAATGTGTGGGGTCTGGCGTTGTCATGGTGAAAGACAACTCCTTTTGATTTGCCAATGCAGGACGTTTTGTGCTAATTGCATAGGCCAGTCACGTTAACTGTGAGCAATAGACAGTTGAATCAATCATTCAACTTACAGTAACACCTCTTAGTGGACAACACCTTTATAATCCCACCACACAGAGCATGATCTTCTTTGGGTGCAATCCCGCTTATGAGGTTGTTTGTGGCGGTTCGCTCGTGCCCCATGATCTTTCATGTACCATGGTATCATACACGGCCCATTTTTCATCTCCCTTAATCATCCGATTCAAAAATGGGTTGTTTTCTTGGTGATGTCGCAGCGAATCACAAATGGATATGCGAGCAGTCATATTGGCCTCAGTCAATTCATGCAGCACTCAAACATTAAGTTTTGAAACATATCCCAGCTTGTACAAATGGTTTTCAACGCTTGTATGGGATATGTTCAGTACTGCAGCAATCTCCTGCACTGTTTGCGATGGATTTTTGTTGACAATATCCTTCACAACACTCTAATCAACCTTGGTCGGGCAACTGGTGCGAGGAGCATCGCTGATGTCGAAATCTCCAGAAGGGAATTTGGCAAACCACATTTGGCATATGTGTTCTGTTAAGGCACCATCCCCATATATGCTGCATATTTTTTTTTTTGTGAGCCTCTGCAGCTCATTTGCCTTTTTTCAAATAAAAAAAGCAAAATATGCCGGTAATGTACATTATTTCCTTCCATTTCTAAAAATGTTACACACACAACTGAAGTAGGCCGAATGAAAATTCACTGAAAGGTTATGTGAAATGTTGCCTTTCAACTGCGCAATAGTGTTGCATGGTATCGCAACAATAGTGACAGGCGAAGCAGCATAAACTTGTACTAACGCATAAAACCGAAGACACTTGTTTGCCAATCCAATACATCATCCCCTCTGTTATTCATTATCTATATGGAACACAATATGAAGGAAAGTAGGATCAAACCTGATATCAAAATTGGAGATAATCTCAGCTCTTTATGTAGATATTATACTTTTAAATAAATCCAGTACAAGTCTGCAAGATTCCCCGACTAAATTGAATAACTGTTGTGATAAATCTGATATGAAAATCAGCAATGACAAGTCAAAGAAAATGAAAAATAAGTAGAAACATTGAAAATATCAACTGCATTGTGAATGGAGAACCTACAGAACAAGTAAAACATTTCAGCTACTTAGGCATAATTTTTAGTGGAGATGGTAAATTAAATATGGAAATTGACAACAGAATCAACAAAGCCAGTATGGTAGGAAGTCAACTAAATAAATTTATATGGAGTAAGAGAGAAATTAGTCAAAACACTAAATTAGCTGCATACAAGGCAAGTGTTCCAACCAATTTTAACTTGTGGATCTGAGAGCTGGGTTAGAAATAAAACATTTGACCAAAGACTAGAGACCACAGATATGAGTTCTAAGAAAGATTGGAGGGGGGTGGGGGATGAACAAATGACATCAATGGCAATATCATATTAAAAACTAGGATATTAGGAAAGAACCTGACATTGTTAGCATCCAGGAATATGTTAGCAAAGCTAATCTCAAGTGGTATGTTCACTTAAACAGAATGAGAAAGGAAAGATTAGCAAAACAAGTGTTCTCTGCTAGGCTGGCAGGAAAAAGACCCAGTGGAAGACCAAGCTATAGGTCGATTGATACAGTAAAAAGTGCCTACGAAGACAGAAATATAAAATCTGATAATGTTGGAGTCTTGACAGATAGATTGGTTTAGAGGAAAATTGCTGATAGGAAGTTAGTAATGAAGTAAGTTCTTCATGTAGTACCATCATAATATCCTGTACACCCCTTGAAGGTACATGTCAGGAATTTGATGATGAAATTGCATTCAGATGAAGTTTATCTTCACATTTCATTGAATGCTATTGCTACTCATTCCTTTTCTTGATTGTTGTTACCCAATTATAAAATCCTATAATTATTTAGAAAGAACACTGCTGTTTGTCTTCTTTGTCATAATAATGTGACAAAGAATTACCATGTCCACATGGGACTTTTCCAGTTCTTCTGCAATATGATTTCCTTTCCATCAATATTCCTTCTGTTGATGGTTTACATCTTCAATTCTTCTGATGAGTTTGTTATTCTTCTGACGATCGAGTTGGACTTTGTTCCAGTAGTTGACTTTTCATCGTTCTTCTTTAATCAGCATCTTCAATACCCAAGGCCACATGAAATCTCATCATGTACCATCATATGTATTTGTATAGCTATAAGCTATATAATTTGATTTGGTTAAGTTCCAAATTGCACCTGATTCTCATTCATTCAATACCGAATGAATATGGATACCTACTGAAAGAATATACCATGTGAAAGTGAGGATTGGACATTAGGGCAGAAGTCCCAGTCAGTTCTTTGCATTCCTTTAAGGTGATGTGGAGGCTGCCTTCCAGTTAAATCGCTTTATCAAAGCCAGATGTCATTTCAGGGATTTGATATCCTTTTCTACTTTGTGTATCGACACACACACACACACACACACACACTCATGACTGCATTTGTCTCCAGAATATTTTGTACTACAGTTCTATCTTTTCTTGTTTTATTTAGCAATCTTTCAAAATAATCTGCTGGCCTGGTTATCATATCTGCTCTCTAACCAACAGGCTTCAGGTTCAAATCTTACTGTGGGCATGGATGTTTGTTTGCAATTGTATTTAGATGAGAGAAATTTTATTAACCAGCTTCAAGCCACCACCACTACTTACTGAAGGCCTGACAATTCTGCTCTGAACATGAAACTTTTTCAGACTATGTAAAAATTAAATTAAAAAAAAAAAAAAAAAAAAATTTATATATATATATATATATATATATATATATAAAATTAATAAACAAAAACCCCTTAATCTAACCACAATATAAATGTATTATAGATTTATAAAAATCTTTCATAGTGGGAACAATATAAAACATTTATAATACAGTAATCCCTCAATTAATGTGCCCCTGATTAACGAGTCATTTTTTTTTGATACCCAAATTCGATTAGTGCACCTATATACATCTTAAAAATAAATGTTACAGATTTTAAAAATTTTCTAACTATTTTAAAAAATCACTCACCAGAATAGATAACTAAATGAAATCATTTAGTTATCCATGTAAAACATTTTACAAAGTTATTTTTAATGGCATACTAAACTACTTCCATGTACACTATGTTTCAAATTTTTCCCACCAAAATTTATGTCTGCTATAGTAGCGCTTCCCAAACTGTGGGCCGTGGCCCCCTTGGGGGCCCATACGTTTTGTTGAGAGGGGTCTTGAAATAATGAAAATTCAAAATGTTTTAAGACCAAGTAGGTTTTTTTAAATCTTAAAAGAAATGCATTTCATTTTTATTATTTATTATTTCTTTTTCATATTTTAAATGGAAAAAATCATACATTGGTGTCGGTTCATAAATTTTCCTTCTTGCGTATTTTGGTGATTAACCAATATTAGTAAATACAGGGTGTTCGGGATAAATTTGACATATTTATAATTAATTATATTTTTCCGTAAGTTACATGTATTAACACACACTTCTCTTCATTTAAAAGTTTGGACCCTTCTTCATTCATATACAAGATGTCAGAAAGGATGGATAGCTGGAACCCACCTGAATCATGGAAGAGAATAACTTGTATCATGATGATTCGTGCCCGCCATCAAAATAAGGATATTACGACTGCTGCCCAATGCTCCCTGAATACAGTAAAAACAATCAGGCATGAACTAGAGACTTGCAATGGTGACTACGAGGATGTAGCAAGAAGAAAGATCCCTAGCAGACAATCTGATTGCGTTCGTACAGCAGAATTCCTCGCAAATCTGCAGGAACAGGTGTTGAAGAACCCTAGCATTGGAATTCGGGCTTTGTTCGTGGAGTTGCTAACTGTAGTCAAGCCCTGGATAACAAGGGTAGCCAATGGTAGGCCGTATGTATGGCAGCAGGATTCGGCCCCTTGCCACACCTCTGGGAAAAGTCAAAAATGGTTGTCTGAAAATTTCTACGACTTCACCAGTCCAAATGTTTGGCCTCCAAACTCCCCAGACCTTAACCCCATGGATTATTTTGTATGGGGCGCAGTTGAAAAAGACACCAATCGCACTTCCAGTAATACAAAAGCCCAGTTAATGGATAAAATTAAAACAGTTTTTGCGGCCCTTCCCAGGGAGACTGTAGCATCAGCTTGTTCGAGGTTCCGAAGCAGAATTGAAGCTGTGATCGATGCTAATGGTGGTTATTTTGAGTAAATCTTGTTGATAGTATTGTAATTAACTCTGCCTGTAATGTTTTTTTGTCAATTCATTAAATTTAATAGATACAAAGAAGATTTTCTTTTTCCTTACGAAACTGTCAAATTTATCCCGAACACCCTGTATATGCTTATTCATATAAGTTTCATTTCAAAGATATTGATAAGAAACACAAAATCTTGAATATAAATACAATAAATATTATAATAATGTCTATCTTACGATTTTTTTTTCCGATGGGGGCCGTGAAATATTTTAATTTTTCCAAAGAGGGCCTTGGCTTCCATAAGTTTGGGAAGCACTGTGCTATAGTATGCCCACAGATTCTAGACCCTTCGACACCTCTGTGCATGTCACAAAAAGGAGAATCGATGCCGATAATAGATTTTAAAGTGGTAACTATTTGGCTTGTATAACAGTTGGGAAATTTTTATCTATAAAGCACGTTATTTTGCATGTTGGCGACCAATTCATACATCCTTCATTTCTTTCTCCCCCTCAATGATAACGTCCATGAGTTAATTAAATCTCATTCTGAAGAATTGAGTGATTCAGACCTGCTAAATTTAGATGCACAGCAGGAAGATCCTGAGAATATGAAGAAAATTTAACCACTGATAATCAGCCAAAAGAGATTTCACAGAAACAATTTGAAAATATTTTTGGTACAATCGAAGTTTTTAAGCAGCAATGCTTAGAGGCTGACCCTGATGAAGAAAGAAGCAGTAAAATTTGCAGAAGAGTAGAAAAGGCAATAGGGCCATACCGTCGGTTGTATGAAAAAAAAAAAAAGAAACAAAATACCAGCCAAACTAACTTAGCTCAATTCTTTGTTAAGAAGTAGAATAATAAAATTTATATTCTGAATATGTTTTCGTCTTTCAGCTTCATGATTTTCCTTTAACTAGACCCTGAGACATATCCTAATTCTTTTATAAAAAAAATTAAGGTTCAAAAAAGAAATTTGAAGAACGAATTGTACTTTTTCCCATAGGTTATTATATTCGATTAGTGCATTTTTGATTAATGTGCATGTTTTAAAGAACGCATTAGGCGCACTAATCGAGGAATTGCTGTATATACCTTTTCCACCCTCTAAAGACAGTAAACATCTTTAGTTTTCATTTAACTTGTTTAATATATTCAAATCCTGATGACTTGCACAAGTTGCTGAATATGTTATCCCCTAGTTTTACAGGTTCTATCCTCAGACCTGTGTTGAATATTTCACTATGCTACATTCATGAATACGAATGTTGTCTTTTTTATATATTTTATTAACAAATTTGTGTATGTGTAAAAACTGTTGTTTAAAATAAAATTGTTGTTTAAATATAAAGAGCTAATAAGCTTCATTTCGGTGATAAACATTATTTAAATTAAGGGGATATTAAATCCGACATTGTTTTTAAAACCGAATAAGAAACTCAAAGATTGGAATCAGAGAGTTTCATGCCGAATATAGTAAACTATAAAGTATCAGCAACCACTAGCGTGAGCTAATGCAAGTGACCCTAGTACGTAGTACAATACCGGAGAACTCGCAGCAAAGTCAGTAAAGTTCTGATCGCTATTCTTAGGTATTTTCCATAATGTAAAAACGCATTTCCTAGGAAATGTATGCTGTTATTACATTATGGTGGGAGGTCACTACCCAGAGCGGTTTCAGCCTTTTTTGAGGCTTCATCAGTGAGTAGCTAGACCAAATTAATACCAAAGTGTATAGCGAAAAGAACTTATATTCTGCTATACGAGTTTCCAAACAGGTGCAAACATCAAGTTACTTAAATATAAAGAGCTAATAAGCTTCATTTCAGCGATATAAACATTATTTAAATTAGCTCACGCTAGTGGTCACCGATACTTTATAGTTTACTATATTTGGCATGAAACTCTGATTCCAATCTTTGAGTTTCTTATTCGGTTTTAAAACAATGTGGGATTTAATATCCCCTTAATTTAAATAAATATTGTTGTTTAATATAATAAAATAGAATAAAATATATTGAAGATACAGGTATGCACAGTAATTTCTTGTGTGATTGTGTGCAAGGAAATTGTTGCAAGTTATGTGTTTTTATCTCTCACATCACATCACAGTAACACATACACTGATTTGCAACTGCACAACAACATCATGACAACAGGATATTACAAACAGCAAAAAGAAGTTTCCAGTAATGTTCAGTAATGGCAGAATAGATATGTTCAAGTCATGCAATGAAGTTTCATTTACACTAGACTATTTCACATACTCAATATTAAAAAAACTTGCATGGGTATTTTAATTCCAATGATGTAGAAAGCTACATCTTAGCACTTCTTATTGCTGCTAAATCTGGATAACTCTTTCCACCAGTAACTAACCATGAGGCATGGTTAGGCATATCAGCCTCACTAGTCAAAGCAAAAAGTAAGTACTGCTGCTATGTCTTGTACATCAGAATATAGTTTTAACAAATAATATTTTCAACATATTTTTACAGAACAGAACTTATGAAATTACTAGCATGCATCCTCAGGAGTGCACCAGACATGATATTACTACATGAAAAGTTACATCATTATTAACTTCTTAGCAAGAAGTTTATTCCACACTCTATATTAATCTGTTAAGACTTCAATATTATTAGATCCATTTCTCTAAGGCACATTTTTACTGCATCAATCCATCCATCTAGATCTTAGTCCTTCTGCCATCCTAGCAAAAGGGAGCACTTTGTTTGCTAACCTTTCCTCTATTCAGTTTAAGTGACCATACCACCTGAGATAGCTCTGCACACACATTCCTGAATTCTAACAATGTCAAGTTCTTTCTTAATAGCCTCATTTTTAATACATTATTGCCACTGATGCCATCTGCTCACTCTGCAAATCTTTCTCAGAACTCATATCTGTGGTCTCCAGCCTCTGATCCAGTGTTTCAAACCCAACTCTCAGATCCATAAGTTAAAATTGGTTTTAACACTCTTGCATACAGCTAGCTTAGGGTATTTTGGCTAATTTCTCTTATTCCATATATGTTTATTTAGCTGACTTCCTACCATACCAGCTTTGTTGATTCTGTTGTCTATTTCCATATTTAATTTCTCATCTTCATTAAAAATTGCCTAAATATCTGAAATATATCACTTGTCCTATAGATTCTCCATTCAGGATATAGTCAATGTCTTGTTTCTGCCTATCTTTATTTCTTTTAATTGCTGGTTTTCATGCCAAATTTATTACAACAGTTATTCAATTTACTTGGAGAATCCTGCAGACTTATACTGGATTTATTCAGAAGTATAATATCTACATGAAGTAATGATCTGATATTAATATCTCCAATTTGGATATCAGGTTTAATACAACTTTCCTTCATAATATGATATATATATATATATATATATATACACACATACATACATACACACACACACACACATACACAGGGTGTTCGGGATAAATTTGACATATTTATAATTAATTATATTTTTCCGTAAGTTACATGTATTAACACACACTTCTCTTCATTTAAAAGTTTGGACCCTTCTTCATTCATATACAAGATGTCAGAAAGGATGGATAGCTGGAACCCACCTGAATCATGGAAGAGAATAACTTGTATCATGATGATTCGTGCCCGCCATCAAAATAAGGATATTACGACTGCTGCCCAATGCTCCCTGAATACAGTAAAAACAATCAGGCATGAAATAGAGACTTGCAATGGTGACTACGAGGATGTAGCAAGAAGAAAGATCCCTAGCAGACGATCTGATTGCGTTCGTACAACAGAATTCCTCGCAAATCTGCAGGAACAGGTGTTGAAGAACCCTGGCATTGGAATTCGGGCTTTGTTCGTGGAGTTGCTAACTGTAGTCAAGCCCTGGATAACAAGGGTAGCCAATGGTAGGCCGTATGTATGGCAGCAGGATTCGGCCCCTTGCCACACCTCTGGGAAAAGTCAAAAATGGTTGTCTGAAAATTTCTACGACTTCACCAGTCCAAATGTTTGGCCTCCAAACTCCCCAGACCTTAACCCCATGGATTATTTTGTATGGGGCGCAGTTGAAAAAGACACCAATCGCACTTCCAGTAATACAAAAGCCCAGTTAATGGATAAAATTAAAACAGTTTTTGCGGCCCTTCCCAGGGAGACTGTAGCATCAGCTTGTTCGAGGTTCCGAAGCAGAATTGAAGCTGTGATCGATGCTAATGGTGGTTATTTTGAGTAAATCTTGTTGATAGTATTGTAATTAACTCTGCCTGTAATTTTTTTTGTCAATTCATTAAATTTAATAGATACAAAGAAGATTTTCTTTTTCCTTACGAAACTGTCAAATTTATCCCGAACACCCTGTATATATATATATAGATGATGAATAACAGTTGAGATGATGTGCATCCTGTCTTACACCTGATTTAACATCAGGCTAACTGTTGACTTACAACTCAAATACAGACCCTGTATTCTATGTATGCCTGTTGTAAATGCAGGCATACATAGAATACAATTATTCCATATAACTAGTGTTTTGAACAGCTTCTCTTCTGGAACCTTGACATATGCCTTTTCCAGCAAAATTTTAATTTCTTGTTATATTCATGATTTCTCAACCATCTGTCTTAAAAGTGAAAATTTGATCCAGACAACTTCTATTTGGCCTGAATTCAGCTTGTCTTCTCCAAGCTTCCTTCCCATAATTGTTCTAAGCCACTTGTGTATTCATGCATAAATCTTGCTAGGAGGACTCAGTAAGAAAATTCTTCTTATTCTCACATTCAGTTTTATTTCCCTTATTTATAAATGGATACTATGAGAGTTCTACTCCCATTTGATTCTCCGACTAGGTCTTCCCTATGAATTATGCAGTGTAGCCACTGCAAAATTTTTTCTCTCTCTCTCTCTCTCTATATTTGAGTATTTCTGATCAAATATCATTTACCTCAACTGCTTGTCCATTTTTAGTTTTTGATAGCTTATTTCTACCTCAAGTATTGATAGGCATTCCTAATTTCATTCCTGTTGAGGGTTCCCTACCACTGTTCATCACTGCTTGTTTCATTTTAGCAATTCAAATTAGCTCCACAGATTCTATTCTCCAGAACCTGTAATAACATCTTTCATAAAGAAAAAAATCATGGAAAGATATTTAAATATCTTTACACGCTTATCATCTGATTCCTTTATAGTACATTCCTCCATTTCAAAGTATTTTCAATAGCCTCCAAAAAATTTTGCCACTTCCTGATATTTTATATTCTTAAAGTCTTCCGTGACTTGTTCAGCTAATTTTTAGCTGTATTCTCTCAGAATACAGGCTAATTTACTTGCCATCAAGTTTCGATATGCTTTCTTCTTTTCTTCAACTGCTCTAACTTTCTGAAGCTGCCAAGAAGTTCTGATTTTTCTATAAATTAAAGATACCATGAAATTATATACTTGGTTTAATCCTTTATCTAAGTGTAAGCAAAAAAGTTTGTGCCTGAACTATTTTCAGGACTGGCGAACCTCGAACTTCACATCACTTGCTTTAGTATCCCATAATGCAAAGCACATCTTCTTGTGGAGATGTATAATGCTATGCATTATAGGAAGGACCACTACCCAGACTGGTTTAGACCTTTGAGGTC
Organism: Typopeltis vanoorti; assembly: GCF_054136105.1. NCBI lineage: Eukaryota > Metazoa > Arthropoda > Arachnida > Uropygi > Thelyphonidae > Typopeltis > Typopeltis vanoorti. The sequence continues at coordinate 44,366,621 of NC_143549.1, read as the reverse complement.
TCATCAGTGGGAACCAGACCCAGAGGTGATACTAAGATTGAAGTACTGCAGAAGTCATATTTTCATATACGAGTTACCAAAAAGTGTCAACACCTCATTATTAAAATACTCTGGATTAGAAAAAGTTGTTAGAAGTTTTTCCAATTGGTTATACTATAAATTAAGGCAAGTGATGCGAGGTCATTGGCTTCTTTATATGACTCACCCTAGTCCTGAAAATAATCCAGACATAAACTTGTTTGCTTCATCATCAACAACCATGGGTCCAATGCCCGTAGGTGGCTGATGCCATCTTGACAAGATTCTTCCATTGCATTCTATTTTGTGCAAGATGACTCAGTTTGTGTATAGAGTTTCCACACCATTTGACAATGTTATCACCCCATTCTCTGTTTGGTCTTCCTTTTTTGTTCTTTCTTTCAAATCATCCCAAAGTGCAGCATTTTTATTTTCCTTTCATCGTTCATTCTACATATATGGTCAAAGAGACAGTTTCCTTTTGATTATTTTCTGGATCAGGTTTTCTTTTGGTTGTATTTGTCTGTAGATTTCCTCTGTTCACTTTCTGGATCCAGCTTATTCTCAAGATCTTTCTATAGCACTTCCTCTCAAATGCTAATATTCCTCTTTTCAGATTCTCTTAGGAGTACCCAGGCCTCACATCCATAGAGCATGCAGACAGGTTTCTACAATGTGCAGTTTCGTTTGCATCTTTATAGCTCAGCTCTTCCATATTTTGTCCATGGCTTTTAAAATAGTTGTTGCTCTGGCTATTCTAATTTTTCTCTCTTTTTTGGAGTCCAAATCATGCATCATGTGGCATCCAAGATATGTGAAGTGCTCCACATTTTCCAGTTGAAATCTGTCTATCATAACTCTGTTCAGTAACTCCTGTTGTCCAAATATCATTGTTTTAGTTTTTTTCAAAGTTGTCATTTAGTCCATATCTTTTTCCTTCTGTATAGTGTTTGTAATGTCTGTTCCAGCCTTGCTGCATCTTCTTCAATCAGGATGATGTTATCTGCAAAGCAGAGGTAGTTTATTCTCATGCCATTTATTAAAATGCCTCCACCTTCTTTAATCTTATCTAGTGTTCTTCCCAGATGTGTGATGAAGATGATTGGTGATATTGGGTTCCCTTGTCATGTGCCTTGACTAGTGGCAAACCAGTCTCCAATCCAATCCAATCCAATCTAATCTCCAAAAATAACACAGGATGGGAAAAGGAGCATTATATGTCCATTTACGACAATCTTTTTGTTGGAATTTGGTATTGCAAATCATCAGGTTGTTATCCGTGGAAAAAATTCCAGAAGCATCTCTCCACGTTCATTTCTTTCTCCATATCCAAATTTTCCTATCCTGTGTTATTTTTGCCAATCTTTGCATTCCAGTCTCTTCCAATAATGAGTATATCTGCTTCAGCATCTCATCAATTTCTAGTTGTAGATCCCTGTAAAATCTCTCAATGTTTTCATCTGCACTCTCTGCAGTGGGCGCATATATTTGAATGGTCGCGATATTAAATGGTTGGGCACTGAATCTTGCAACCATTATTCTTTCACTAACTGGTTTGTATCCTATCATTGCCTGATAGGCCTTGCAAGCAGGAAACCTACGCCTGCTTCATGCTTACTTTCATTTCCTGACCAGAGAACTCTTCCACCATTTGATTCTCCTGACAATGTCCATCTCATTTCTGAAATACCCAATATATCACATCTGTATTTCTTAATTTCTTCTTGAAGAAACTGCAATTTTCCACTTGCCCAGAGTGTACAGACATTCCATGTACCAATTGATATTCCATCCTTTACAAGCCTGAGTTTGATTTTTTTGTCTTTGTTTTCAGTAACTGATTTTTCGATCCAACCCCGATTACTCGATTGGGGACGCGAACCTTGTTTGACCGGGTGACATCCGAGCCAGTATGAGTCTTTTCTGTTGTTCTTTGGCATCAGATTTCAATCGTGTTTTCTTTTTACTGTCAGCACATAGACACTTATCTGACAAACCCTTAGTCTTTCCTGAAGAGCTTGGGAGAGAATCAAGAAGGAGCATAGTTTGTTTGCTTACACTTGGATAAAAGGATTAAACCAAGTATATAATTTCTTGGTATCTTTAATTTATAGTATAACCAAGGGGAAAACTTCCAACTGATTTTTCTATCTTTGTAGACAACCAACCAAATTACGTCTCTCTGGTTTGCAGCAATAAGGAAGGTCTTTTGATAAGATGACAAACTGACTAGTGTACTGTGATAGGCATACATGGGCTCAGAAGAGATGAGGGAACAATTCAAAATTGTCCTCTGAAGGGTAATCGTGATAATATTTGAATAATATGCAGGGAAGTTTATCAAAATGGCATGAATTTTGATATAAAATTTTCTTTCAAAGGATAAGAAATGTGTTTTATAAATATTAGTTGATGTTCTGATTCCAGGTTTCAAATAAATAAGGTTTGATCATATTCATTATTTACATATTAATTTTAAGAAAGATAAATTTTAAAATCTAAAGCAGGCCACAATATACATATTTCAAATCTCACAACTCCATTTCAGAATAAACAATTAAGAAAAAGTTAAAATGTGTTAAACAGGAAAGTTAAGACTTACCTTCCCATCAAAGAGTATTACAGGAAAAGGAAACCTTGCTCTGCAGCGTGCTATTCTTGCTTTCAATATTAACTCCCTGAGCTTGGATGGATCACTTAAGGTGTCATATATACTTCCAGATCTATAAATTCAAGTTTTCTACTTAATAAACTAAACTTTAGTGTAAATCTCCAACTTAAAACATTTCTAAATTGATCACACTGAGTTCAATGTATATTTTCCTTCATAATGAGCAGCAATGATTCTGAAGTCATCTAATTTAACTACTGTTAATATTCTGATTATTAACCACTATAATCAATATCCTGATTATGCAAACAGCACTATTCATACATTTTGAAAAATAGTACAGAACTATTATGCAGAAAAAGAAATTTAAAAAACTAACTGCGGTGAAAATAACTCCCATGTCAAACTAATAGTGGATCTCTGCTGATATAGATATCCTATAGTCAAAAACAGGTTTGCAACAGGAATACGTTCTTTATGAGATTTTAGGCAGAATGCAGAAAATGGAATCAAAATAGGTATCATCAATAATATTGTCGTCTCTGCTAACAATTTCACCCAGTAGAGAAGAATTCAATTTACTGCTCTAGTCATTAATACAGTTGTGATCAATTTCTTGATAGTCAGTTTTTTTGCTTTTTTTTTGCAATTTTATATAATTTGGTATTATTTTTATATAAACTTATTTTATATTTTAATCCTTCACTTTTAAGATAAGCAAGGAATTAAAAAAAAAAAAAGTGACTAAGACTGCCTTCACTAGAATTAAATTTATTAGGTAAATATCAAAGACTGAAATAATTACATCCTATACCTTAGAGATGTGGCTAATGTTAAAGAAGAGATCACGTTTGGCTACTCAAAGTTGATTACATAAGTGAAAGAAACTGGCATTGACATAAATCTGATTGATATTATGATGTTTGGTTTTTTTAAATCTGTTCATAATCTTATCTTACAAGTAAGGATATAAAAAAAAAAAAAATATATATATATAGTTTGCCATTTTACCTGTAAAATCACTTCATTGAAGCAATCACACTCTAAGATTAGTCTACTATAACCCACTGTTGCTTCAGCTTTGAGTATTTGTTCAAACGCACAAGTATTTTTTCAAAAGATTGAAAAATATGTTTTTTTTAATTGCATCTTGCAATCCACTTACTGTACTATATTGCACTAGAGCATGACTTACCTTTTGAAATGAAAATTCCTGATTTCCTCTATAACACTGAATGCAACTTATCTATACTCTAATAATGATGCCAAGAAACTTCATATTTCTTCTGTGCTACTCAAGGCTAAGCTTTCTTGTCCTAATATGTATCCAGTGAAAGCTAAAACTTGAAAATCCTTAAGATACAAGAAACATCTAATGAATACAGCCAACAAAAGAACTGTTATTAACTCTGGTACTGAAACCTCTCATTATCCTTCTTCCTCCTCCTATAATGAATTTTAGACCACGTGACCTATTCCAGTTTCATACCATTGCTTTCTTGGTCTTCCAATTCTTCCTTTTCCATTTAGCATTTCTGGCAGTTTGCTATTGTCCATTTGATTTAAATTTTCTAGCATTTTTGGCTATATTTACTTATATAGTGGCTAATAGGTTTTATATTAAGGGATTATAAAATTTCATTTATTTTAGTCCCACTTGGTATACCCAGCTGGTTTTCTGAGAAATTTCATTTCTGCTGTTTGAATCCATTTTTCATTCTTCTTTATGGTCCATGTTTCACTTCCATATAATAAAGTTGATTTAGACAGAATGTTACAGTCTGATTCTGCAGTGTTTTTATACCAAGGCTGGCTTAAATACATTATTAAACCATTTACTTTAAACAAAATTTGATATTTTAATGTCTATATCTTTTCTAACTTCATATGGTAAATTGCATCCCAGGTATGTGAAAGTATTTAATTGTTCTAATATTTTATTACCTGTCACTATTTTACTTCTTATTGGATTTTTCTCCTTTGCAAGCCATTATACTTTCGTCTTTACATTTGATATTCATATATTATATGGTTCTGAAATTTCATTTAATGATTTTACTGATCTCTGTAGATCTTCTGATATAGCTAATACAATACAACAATCTCACCCTCTACAGCTCTTAAGAAGAATGTTAATAGGTTTAGTCTTTCTCAACTTGTAAAACTTGCTCATGGCATTGATGTGCTACAGGTTTTGGTACATCCGATGTTGGGATAAATATTTAAATTCTCTCAAATCGAGTCTTTAGTTTTTTTGATATCTTTGTCCCATCTAACAACTTTGCCATTACAGAATTTGCTGGATTGTGTTCATTGACGTTCTTGTTATTTGTCTTGTAAGGAACATTTTTGTTATAGTCAGAGGTAATCAATTTAAACAGAATGACCATAACAAAATAACCATTCCTTACATTAAAGGACATCAGATAAAATAAACAAAATACTACAGAAATTACAACCTCAAAGCCACCTTTAAACCTCCTGCAAAATTAAAAAGCTTACTCAACTCATCCAAAGACCCACTCTCTCCACTGGCCCACCCCGAGTATACCATATTTATTGCACCTGTAATCTACCATATATAGATGAAACAGGACGCACAATTCCTATCAGACAAAAGGAACAAACAACACATTAAATATAATAACTATGGTGAAGCTGGCCTTTCTGATCATGCCCTGAACACTTGACATAGAATTGATTGGAAAAGCACCAGTTATTTACATCACACCAAAACATGGTATGAATGCAAATTTAAAGAAGCCTGTGAGATTCTTATCAACCACCCAAATCTGAACAATAATGATGGTCTAAAAATCCCAGGCATATGGAAGGCACATATTCTACCCACGGAACCTTTCTCCCTAAGAGTTAACTATAAACAGGACTGTAGATAATCCAGAATCCTAAATCTAATATAACAATTGTAATGTTAAAAATAGGACATTATTGCTACTGTAAGAAAACTATCTATAAGAAAGAATGTTTCTCTCATTTTATCTTAAATAGAATTTAGCATTGATGTAGTTTCTAAATAATTAATTTGTAATTTTATCCGTATTTTTTTTTCACATCATGCCAGTAGAATAACCAGTGATCAAATCATTGTTTCTTTAGCTTACTGTGTGAAATGCAACTCAGCTTGTACTTGTATATATTCCAGATGACCTTTAATATGAAGGTTGAAACATCAGGAAATAAAAATAGTTCTTTATAACACGGTTGTAAAGTCCATAATTTCTGAAATGAATGCTGATCACCGTGTAACACTAAGGAAGCTGATTTGGTATATTTAGATTAGTTAATATTTTAAATAAACTTACGTCTATTAATTTTATCAAAGGCTTTTTCATAATCACTGAAGGCCATGTGTAATTCTCTTTGCTTTTCAATTAATAGTTTTAGAGTAAAAACTATCTATGCAAGAGCAGACCTTTCAGAATCCATTCTGTTTAGATCGATTACCTCTGAACTATAATAAATTTAGTTTAATCCTTTATCCAAGTGTGTGCAAACAAGGTTTGTGCCTGAAAGTATCTTCAGGACTGGGGTAAAGTGGTACGACACACCAGGCGACTCTTTGCAAAGGTGGAGCAAGCTACCAACACTCCTATCTCAGTATCTCCCATAATGCAAAACACATCTCCTTGCGAAGATGTATAATGTTATGCATTAAGGGAAGGGCCACTACCCAGACTAGTTTCTACCTTTATTGAGGTCTCTTCAGTGGGAGCCAGGCCCAAGTGGAGATACCAAGGCAGAAGCATTAGCAAGGTCATCTCCTTCTATAGGAGCTGCAAACGGTGTGCCACCTTTTTATTAAATTATTCTGGATTTAGAGAAAGATGTTAAAAGTTTATTTTTCACTTGGTCAGACTATAATAAATTTAGTTTAATCCTTTATCCAAGTGTGTGCAAACAAAGTTTGCACCTGAAAGTATCTTCAGGACTGGGATAAAGTGGTACAACACCAGGCGACTCCTTGTAAAGGTGGAGCAAGCTACCAACACTCCTATCTCAGTATCTCCCATAATGCAAAACACATCTCCTTACAGATATGTATAATGTTATGCATTAAGGGAAGGGCCACTACCCAGACTAGTTTCTACCTTTATTTTAGTTATTACTTTAACTATTATAGTCTGACCAAGTGAAAAATAAACTTTTTACCTCTAACTATAACAGAAAAATATTCCTTACAAGACAAATACTAAGAAAATCAATGAGTACTTACCAAGAAAGGTGAATGAACACAATCCAGCAAATTCAGTAATGGGCAAAGTTGTTAGATGAGACAAAAGATGTCAAAAAACTAAAGACACAATTTGAGAGAATTGTGCGAGAGTATTTAAATATTTATCCCAACATGGGAGGTACCAGAACCTATAGCACATCAATGCCATAAGCAAGGTTTACATGATGGTTGAGAAAGAAGAAACCTATTAACCTTCTTAAGAGCTGTAGAGGATGAGATTGTTGGGAAACATATCATGAGGAAGACTATTCCAGAGGACAAAAAAGTAGATGGGACAAATGAGGAAAAGGAGAAGCAGATTCTATGCATTTGCAGTTGTACTGTAAAGAGATGTTTGACAGCAGCTATTTTTATTTATTAAAAAAACAGCTCAGTAGAAAAGACAGAGCTGAAACACTGAGTCTGTGAGATAAAGGTTGAAGTGAGCCTGTGAGGGAAGAGTCATCTATGAGCTGAATTACTCTCCTCTGGAAAGCATCAAGAATTTGAGTTTTTAGGTGAACCACTCCGAATGTCTGTATAGTATTTTAAGGATGGGTGGATTTGAAATTTATACAGGATTAGCAGTTGGGTGGGTGCAAAACAGCTCTCCTTGAGCAGAAAAGAATACCCAATTTTTAGAAGGTGAGGAAGCTATTGCTCTAATGCATTTGTGCCAAGAAAGGTTGAAGATAAATGCAAATCCAATAAAAGAGAGAAAGTTCATCTTGTCTGGTGATGTGTGTGTATTACTGAGGATGATGGAAGGTGAGCCGAGATTCCTTTTGTGAGAGAAAAGGCACAACTGCATTTTGACAGCACTGAAAGACTAAGTTATCCTTGCCCCGCTGAAGGATGGTATGGAGATCAGTGTTTAAGACAGTGACTGCAGATGATCTTGATGTAGGTGATATCTGGAAGCTACATGGTTTGTCAAAGCAGTAGGATGAGTGGAGAGTGCTATTGTTGACAAAGCAATTGACAGGATTTGTGGCGATTGAGAGTAGATCATTTATGTATAAGAGAAAGAGGGCAGGTGAGAGAACAGAGCTCTTTGGTACTCCTGCATTGGTGGCAAAACTCAAAAGTGAGGGTGCTGTCAATCATGACACACAGTGAACAAATAGCTAATGTGTTTTATTCCTTTAATAGGGAGTAGGCAAGGCAGTTTAGCACTTAACTTTTGGAAACTAAGTGGCAGTTCAATCTTCACCAGTAGCTAATCAGAGAAAGCTGGCCCAAGACTATCACTAATTATAAGCAGCAACCGATGAAGAGATTGGTAAACAAGTGCTGTCATCTCATGGTACCTAACAGGATATGTTATTGTTCTAAAATAATGCAAGTTATACAGTTTATTTTCTTCAGTTTGCAGGAGAATAAAATCTACTTGCCCATGCCAGAGATTTACTATCTCGGGAACCAGTCAAAGAAAGGCTTAGAAAGTTCATCAGTAACTAGAATAGAACTTACGTTTATCTTCCACTGAGCTACACTGCAGAAGGTAAACAATCATCTTCCTTTCCAGGCTTATAGGCCAAGTGGCCTGTTCAGAACTTACTATCTTTTTAAGGGTCTTCCTCTGCATCGGGTACTTTTTGGTTGGCAATTTAGAATTTGTTTAGGTATTCTGCTTCTATTCATTTCTCAGTATGTATTCTTTCTATTTTTCTCAAATGCTATTAAAGTAATCTATTTAATCGATGGCTATGGATCATTCTATTTCTATGTCTTCTTCCTTTCCAGGCTTATAGGCCAAGTGGCCTGTTCTGAACTCAATTCCATCTTTTTAAGATGGAATTGAGTTCAGAACAGGCATCAAGTACCTTTTAGGTGGATATATCTATGTTTTCTCTTTAAAATTTCTTCCTACCACTTTAAGGCAAGCTTGAAGGCCTCAAGATGGCAGCCCCATCACCAAGCTAGACTGCAGATGGCCAGTAACCTTCTCAGTCGAAATTTACATACTAAAAAGACTCATGAAGATAGTAAACAGACAGACTTTTCTGGTAATGAACTGCAAACAATCATACGGTACCGTATTAACAATTTTTCCCAAAATTAATTCTGCAACTGATCCAATCTGTTCACTCACATAAGAGTTGTAACAACAACTAGGATTTGTGTGTCGTCTTTTATACTACTAGTGTTTTGGCTAATTTCTCTCTTATTCTATATAAATTAATTTAAGTGTCTCTCCACCATATCATTGTTTATTGTACTGTATATCTCCATATATAAATCTTCACTAAAAATTGTGAAAATAGCTGAAATATTTCACTTGTTCTATAGGTTCATCATTCAGGATGTAGTTGATAATTCCATTACCTGACAACTTTCATCCTTTCCATGCTAAATGCATTACAGCAATTATTCAAACCAATTATCCACCACTCAAAGCTTAGTAGTGGATTTTATTTAGGAATATATTATAATAGGACAGCAGGTTTAATGCTATTTTCCTTCACGATTTCATCCATTTAAGCAACAAGTTAAGAGATAGCATAAATTCATCTTTTTCTTGATTTTACATCAATCATCTTCAATTCCATACAACTTAAATTTGGAAGTATAGAATAGAATAAGCAATGATATGGTGGAGAGCAGCTTAAAATGAATTTATATGGAATAAGAATGAAAATAGAAAGATTACCAAAACAAGCCTTAAAGTACAAGCCATTAGGAAAAAGAAAACCAGGACGTCCTCTTAAACGATTCAACGATGACTTCTAAGGCCGGAACAGGCCATACTAGGCCTAAATCCTTGATACGTATGATGATGATGGAATAAGAGAAAATATCCAAAAGGAAACAACACCCAAATCAGTTTTAATTAAAAGTTTGATTTGCAATGTTTAAATTTTAAACAGTGCAAACCATGTTTTTGTTCAAAATATTTAAAAATAAATGTTTTGAACATTATAAAAAAAATTATATACACACATTAAACTTTTTTTTAATCAATTTTATTATTATCTGAGACCTCCAGGGAGTCAAAGACTCAGAGGAAGGCTATAAAATCACCCAAACGAGCTGTCATACCATCTCTTAAATAATTCATTCACACTACATGCCCTCTCTACCCCCTAAAGGCAAACTATTCCACTCATCCACTGTTCTGTGAAAAACCTAGCTCTTACTCCTTCCTTAACTGCAAACAAACTCAACTTCTATGGATGCCCCCATTCTCTCCCCACCTTCCATATAACTTAAAATTTCAGATATCCTATAACACCCATTCAAAAGTTTATAGACTTCTATCCTATCACCCCTCTTTCTTCTGTTAATTAGTCTGAAAACCACGTATTAGCAATCTATCATCAATTTAAACCCCATAATCTGGATATAATCTTTGTTAACTCTTCTTTGCACCCTTTCCACAGCTTCTCTATCCCCTTGAAATTCAGAAGACCAAATCTGTGCACAATAATCCAGGTGTGGTCTTATCAAGGCCTTATAGAGAAACAAAATGACTTCCTCATCCTTACATGACAAGGTTCGCTTTAACATTGCAATTATTCCCTGAGCTGTATTTGCAACTTTTGCTATGTGCTATGAACTTCAAATTCCTATTCACCATTATGCCAAGATCCTTAAACTCAGTTTCTTGTAGTATAACCAAGCTAATATAATATGCTGTTGGAAATCTCATCATGGCAAAGTGCATAACTTTACTTACTTGCATTAAAAACTGACAGCCATTTTCGTTTGCCCAAATTTCCAGACTATTCAAATAATTTTGTAGCATCCCTGATTACTCTGCCTATCTTTGCATTATCAGTAAATAGTTGCACAAATACTGTTAGACCCTTCCTAATGTATAGATTGCATAATAATAGGCCCAAGGACTGAACCCTGAGGTTCAGTCCTTGGGCCATTATTATGCTAGAATTAAGGACCACAAGATGGTGGCACTTCACTGGAGGAATGCATAATTAGTGATAGTATTGGGCCAGCTATCTCTGACTGGCTACCAGTGGAGATTGAACTGAACCCTCAGTCTCAAGAAGTCACAGGTCTAAAATGGCTTCGTGTACTTCCTATATGAGAATAAAAGGTAATTTTTTTTTTTTTAATAAGAAGCTAGTAATAATGCAAACTTAATCATGTCTACATATAAATGCTATCTTCAAGAGTATAGGATACCAATCAGGAGTTTGATGATAAGCAAGGCTTGATAAATTGTTCTAAGGCATTTACAAAAACAAGTCATATTTGATGTTTCTAGAGAAACAATCAAGAATGATAGCATCTCTACACCCTTCTATCTTCTGTTCAAAAGGCAAATGATGATGCTAAGAGATAAGATGAAAATCAAGATTAGAGAAATCAATTTTGGAAATTTTAAGTTTGACACTAACATAGGATGTTAGATTTAACATACATATTCCTTTTACCTAATTCTTTTGGACACAACTCTTGTATCCAAAAGGAATTAGGTAAAATGTAACCTGGACAGTTACAGTGGATGGAAGCTAAAGTCAGCAGATGCAGTTGTATTAAAAATAACTGAGGTTTTCCATTAGATATTCTCTAAGGTAAAACATGCAAAATCATGCTGTTCATGATTTTGTATGACAAGTGGTAGTATAAATAGTTTGTTGCTGTTGAAACAATGAATTTAAGCAGATGTAGAAATGTTTATTTGTATATATTACTGGGTTTTTTGTAGTTTTATTTTAGATTTTTTTTTTTTTTGTAGATTTGCGATTTGCAGAAAAACTTATGTCCTTATCGTTAATGGGATGGAAAAGTGGAAGGATGCAGAGTCTCTCTCTCTCTCTATCATGATATGGCTGTGTATAAATGCCAAATGTGGTTGTGAGAGTCCTGATTTATTACTTTCAGGTTTGAGTTCATGTACTACCTAGGAACCAGCTTGCAAAAATTTTTACTGGTTTATCCACAAATGGGAGGAGGGTCTGCATTAATACAGTGTATTTGGTATATCCCTGAAGAGTGTAATCTACACTGCAGAAAGGAGGACAAAATCCAGGGACAGTGCTCTGAAGAACAAAACATAACAGCCACTTCACTATTTCACCAGACAATGAAAGTAATCCTCCAACTATGATATACTATATCATAGCAAGCTAACTCAGGCTGTAAATGCACATAATCAACTTTTAGCAGCCCACATCTGTTAGTTGTTTTTTTTCTCACAGAATGAACTGCGTGCCATCTCAGTATGAGACCAGCTAACTTACTTTTTCAAGTATAGCCATTACAATGCACTATGGAAGCTTAAAAAAATTCACTTAACTATACACTATGGGAATACCTACTTCTGAGTGTGGATATTCTAACAGACAGTAAAAATACATTCAAGATATAATTGTGCAAGTGTGTGTAGCTGTTCATATACTCATTCAGCAATATGGCTTTATGACTATTCACAGGTAAGCATAACCTCTAGGATCAATTCAATCATAATTTGCTTTTGGGAAAAAAAAAGGTTTTACATAAAGCATAGCCAAATTTAGAACATTAAAAGCAAAAAAAAAAGATAACATTACCTTCCTAATGGATCTATGGATTCTCTATATCCCTGACTATCTTGAAGTAGAAAAAGGTAAGCAGGGTAAGTTGAAGCTAACTTTGCATCAGTGTTTATAACAACCTGGTAAAAAGGAGAAAAAGGTTATAACTTGAAACTATGGTTATTAAACAAATGTCATCATTATCAATTTCCTGATATGTACTCCAAGGAGTATTTAAATTACCGTGCTATATGGTAAAGTTTACGTTATTATTATTAATCTCCTATCAACAATTTTCCTCCAAATTACTCTTACTTGTGAGCACTCAAGTATTGCCATGTCTAATATTCTGTGCTTCTAAGGCATTCTGACCAAATCAATCCACCTAGCCTTTTGTCTTCCCCCTAGGTAACAAAAACCTGTTTTGCTAACCTTTCTTCACCCATTCTATTTAAGTAGCCATACCACCTCAGATTAACCCTGTTGACACATTCTTGAATGCTAATAATGTTGAGTTATGGTTTTGCATTGATATCAATGGTTCACTCCCTTAATTTTTCTCATAACCGTCATATCTGTGGTCTTTGATCAAGTGCTTTATTTCTAACCTGACTCTCAGATTCATAACTTAAAATTGTTTGAACTGTCTTATATACTGCTTGTTATTTTGGCTAATTTCTCTCTTATTCCATATAAATTTATTCAGCTGGCTACCCACCATACCAGCTTTGCTTATTCTTCTATTTCTAGATTTAATCTGCCATCTTCAAAAAAAACTGTGCCTAAATAGCTGAACTATTTTACTTGTTCTATAGGATCCCTATTCAGAATGCAGCTGAAGTTTTCTATGCTCCTGCCTATTTTCATAGTTTTGGTCTTTTTCTTGCTGATTTTCATGCCAAATTTGTTAGAGCTGTTATTCAATTTAATGAATCCTGGAGACTTGTACTAGATGTGCTTATGTACTCCTAAACGCATCTAGTGCTTTAATAAGTTTAGTTTAATCCTTTATCCAAGTGTAAGCAAACAAAGTTTGCACCTGAAAATATCTTCAGGACTGAGGTAAGGTGGTACATCCCTTGGCAACTCGGAGCAAAGGTGGACCAAGTTCTCATCACTCCTTGTCTCAGTATCTCCCATAATGCAAAGCACATCTCCTTGCAGAGATGTATACTGCTATGCATTAAGGGAAGGGCCACTACCCAGAGGGATGTACCACCTTACCTCAGTCCTGAAGATATTTTCAGGTGCAAACTTTGTTTGCTTACACTTGGATAAAGGATTAAACTAAATTTATTATAATCTAACCAAGTGCAAAATAAACTTCCAACATCTAGTGCTTAGGATACATCATCTGCATAAAACAACGAGCTAAGTTTGACATCTCCAATTCTAATATCAGGCTTGATGCTACTTTCTTTCATAATGTAATCCGTATAGATAAATAAGATAGAGATAATGTGCACCCTTGTCTTTCCCCTGATGTTACATCAAACCATCTTCCTGTATTTCTTTCAATTCTAACTGCTGACTGACAATTGAAATCTAGACTATATATTGCTCTCTAGAATGTCCCATTCACTCCATATAATTGTAGTTTTGAAAAGCTTTTCTCTAGGCACCTTGTCTTATGCCTTATCCAGATTTACAAAACTTAAGTACAGATCCTTGTCATATTCCAATGATTTCTCAACTATTTGTCTTAAAGTGAAAATCTAACCTTTATATAATCTGAATCTAGCTTGTTCTTCATGTTTCTCCTCCACAATCTTTCTCAACCTCTTTTCAAATATGCTTGCATAAATCTTACCTGGAACACTTAGTATAGTAATTCCTCTGTAATTCCCATTCAGTTTTAATTCTATTTTTTATAGATGGATACTATAAGAATTCTACTCCAACCATAGGGAATTCAACCTTCTGACCAGTTGCTCTGAATAATTTTGCAGTGTAGCCATCGCAAAATTTTTATACCTTCATGCTTAAGCATTTCTGGTCAAATATGATCTACTCCAGCTGCCTTCCACATTAAGTTTTTGACAGCTTTTTCTATCTCAAGTATTGATATGTACTCTTCTTGGCATTCCTCTTATAAATTTTCTAGTATGGTTCTGTCACTGCTTGCTACATTTAAGTCTTTCAACATAATTACTTTAGACATCTAAGATACCCTTACTTCAGTTTTTTATGTCATTATATTATAAAACTATTAAACAGACATCTGTTTTTGAAATTAAGATAATTTAAGCATGCTTGTCTGCAGTTGGTTCAATATTCAGCAAATGATTTTATTTTTATTTTTTTTAAACAATGCCTTTCCAAATGTAAATTTTCTTCAGCTTAATTTAACGATGCTTCTCAGGAACACGATTCCTTGTTTGCTTTTCATACACTGTGATTTTATAAAAAGTGAGAGAATAAACCTTGTCTCAATGTTTGCCTGTCCAGTTAACTACACATTTTACTAACAGCTATCAAATTGACATGCAACACAGAGCTCAGTGCTACCACTGGATGAAGAAACTCAGGTAGATGATGAGGTACTAGAGCTATTGTGTAAACAACTGAATAAGAATTTGACAGTTCTAGCTGATGGAATATCAGCTAGAATGCCGAGATTGTTCAGCTGAACTGCTGTATAATGAATCTCGGAAAAGAAGATTCACAGGAGTGGAGATGGGTCTATCAACCTTGAGTTAGGCGAGTGAAGAAGATTTTCAAAAATTTGGTAAGAGCTCACATACAGAATGGGCTGACAGAAAATCCATACTTGGCAATGAATAACATGATTTTAATAAGGGAAGATTACATTTGAATAACTAGTCTACATTTTATTAGAACAACATTATGGTTAAATCAGACAAGGGAAATAGATATCATGGAAGGCTGTGACATGCATTAGAGAATATGGGACTGGATTATAAACTTAGCTTGGATAAGAAGACAGCTGACTGACATAAAAAAAAAAAAAATAAAAAAATAAAGTGGTGTATGGGAGAAGAAAGTTTGCAAAATTAAGGGGTACTCAGAGATCAGTTCTTGGTCCATTTTATTCAATCTTTACATTAATGACAATAGAAAGAATTTAACAAAAGACTGTTATTTGCTAATGAGAACAGGTATGATAAGGAGGAATGCAGTACTAATAGAATGCTTTTTAAATGTCATTTTCACCTGTCAATATATTGACAATAATGATATTGATGGAACTGAACTGTAGCAAATTAATGAGGCCAGGGACTGTGTGTGCATGTGTGTTGGGGGGGGATTGTGGAGTTGAAGTTTAGGGGACATACTGTGAAGGTAGCCAAAACAGTACATTATGTGGTTGTTGAATATGCTAGAGTTAGAGAAGTTGTACCCCCTTTATAATGCTTTAATAAGGCCTCATCTGGACTACTGCATACAGATCTGGTCACCAGATTCTGTGAGAATGAAGTGCAGAAGAGGATACAGAGATGAGTGACAAAGATTGTGACAAGTATATGGAATGAATCCTGTGAGAATAGATTGAAAGGAGAAGAAAGTTTGCAAAATGGCTTGTGGGCTTCAAAATTGCAGCTGATAGGTGAAAAAGATATGATAGAAGCATAAGTTATTAAAGAGTTTTATGGGAATGACAATGGGCTACCACTCATTTTTTCAGGAAGGGAAAAAATGAGTGGTAGCCCATGGAAATTGCATCTAGTCCTTAACGCCCTGTTAGCAAGGGTGTTGAGGACTAGATTTTTTGCTTGGTGGCAAAGTTTACTAGAGATGGTTGCAAGTGCTTTGTCAAAGCACTCGCAAACTGAGTTTAAGGAGAATATGGTAGGTATCGTGTGAATAATGGATCTCTCACAATGAGATTCATTCAAGATATCCCATATAATGTTTGGGATAGTGTACTTAAAACTCTTGACTTTCTAGAGAAGAGCAATTTGGTTCATAGATGATCCCTTTCTTTAAAATTCACTACAATCTTAATCTCAAAGAAGAAATGCCTCAGCACTGTCTATTCTGCAGGTGCTTCAATGATCACTGCTCCACTGAACTGCAACTATAATTCCTCTACTTTCTGATGTACCTGTTAACCTAAAATCAGCCACCCAGCATCCCTTTACTATGCAACTGCAAAACACATTGAACCTGCTTCTCTTTTTATTTTATTCCATCCATCTTTCTGCTTGAAGTATTCCCAAACTACAACTCTTCAAAAAAGCTTCAGTCCTTACTGCACCTCAGGGCACTGATATGCTTATAAATCCTTCAATCTCTTGTGTACGAGATCAATAAAAATAAATTATCATGAAAACTGGAATGTTCGAGAACTGTAAGGTTCATCATAGGAGTAAAATGAGTGCTATCATCAACAAAATTGAACAGAGTGAGGTAGTAAGGACATGTCATTATTATGTATATATCCAGAGCTCTACTGTAGAGCTGCATATATATGCTTTACCACTCACCTTTTGGGGAACAGATTTTGGCAGCTGATGAATAGCTGCAGACTGAATAAAATAGAATTTTTTTTTTAATTTTTATATTAACTTTCTACATTTAAGTTAAAAAAAGATGAGATACAATAACAGTGATAATTTTATGGAAAGCCTGATGACTTATTAGGAAAAATCATTTTTAAAAAAAGCGAGGGGGGGGGGATTTTGGGCGAGTATATATTTTTGCAATGCCAAGTATGATGTTACACAATTTGTTGAGCAGTGTGTGAAAGAAGGTAGTCCTTAGAAATGCCTGAATAAACAGAAAACTCTGAAGAAAGAACACCTCCCACCATTAGTGTGAATGACCCAAGAGAAAACTGGCAATCCAATTACAAAGGAAAAAAAGACAGATCCTAAAATTAGCAATCAGCTGAGAAGCACTCAATGCCACATCCTATTAAATTCCATGTAAACATCAAGTGCAAAAGCACAGGTTGCTCCAAACTTCTCAAGTGACACCTTCCAAGGTAAGTGATGTAGGCCAGGAGATCATGCGAACAACAGGTTATTTCAGGAGCACATCTTACGTGCAATTGGTGAGATTCTATCAGGTCCAGAAGTCTTTTTTTTTGGTGTCCAAAAAAGGCTTCTGGAAAAGAAGCTTTTTGTTGAAAAGATTCAGGTTGTTCAAGATTCTTTTGACATCTTTCGCACAGCAAGTTAAGGTGGTGGTGATTTGCCTTCATCTGTACAGGAGTTGGATCCGAATGTCCTCGAAGGATATAACCCACACCACTACATATCAAGTGACTGGTGAAAGGACAACCGAAACCAGAATATCTGCTCTGGAAATTGAACATAACAGCCACTTCAGATCTCAGGAAGAAAGGTGGTAGTGGTATTACTTTTGATAAAAAGTAAAGTTCAGGACAGCATAATAATGACTGTAAATACAACTCAGAAGATAACTGCAATGCTAAAATGAGCATTGACATGTAAGGAAGTCATTTTGCCTTTTCAGGGTATTGATGCAACTTCACTTAGACCCTTGTACAGATCTGGTGGCCCGGTTTCCATGATATTGATATCAGGAGTGCAGAACAGATTATGAGAATTTGTGGATGGTAGAATACTAGAGAGATGAAACAATGGAGATCTAAACAAATTTGTAAAAGGTCATATAGGATATCAATATATGGAAGTTTTAATCTTAGGAATGGTAGAGTGGGCATCCATGGGGGTTGAGAATAAATATAGTCAAGGGTTAAAAAAAAAGCTACATTTTTCACTCAGAGCATGACTGGGATGGCTCCTTCAGAGTAGTGAATGAATTCAACAAAAGATACATTTGGTAATGTCATATTTGTTGAGGATGATATGTAGCCTCACTCGATAAATCTGACTCCTTAAAAAGGTCTCTGGTGATAATTATAAAATTTATCAAAAGGTCAGTTACATAAGATGCAGAATCAGGGCTTAGAAAATTTTGTGATGACTCACCAGTTAAGCAAATATCACCTTAGTCAAGTGCCAGTCTAGGTAAAGTCTCCATGGACTAATTGCTAGAGGATAATCCACACTGTGCCACTACCAAATAGTAATGGATTCTATGCTAAGTTGCATGTTTCCTGACCTGGTCACAATTTACAAAAACTTTGTTAATGCTATGCTTTCTTTTACTTGTAACTTTTACCAGTGTTGGAGCAAAAAAAAAAAAAAAAAAAGTTTTACTTATAGTGTGCTTATGATTTCCAAAAATTTAGGGCTAAAAATATTATCAGCTATCTTCTTTGGGGAATGAAAATGCATTAGAGAAATATCATATCCAGTTTGAAAATCTCAAAATGTCCAACTGTGCAGATTACAGAAAATACTCAACTTCAAAATATCTGAATAAGAGCATTAAGAAAAAACTTATAGTGAGTCATGAAATAACTATAGCTACTCTGTTAAGATAGTTTGTTTTCAAGAACACACTCCAAGAAGTCTTGCTACTCTCCCCACTTCTGTTATTACTAATGAATCTACTATGCTATACTTTCTAATATACACTCAGTTGATGTCAGCAGTTGCTAATACATTCAAAGTACATGCCAGTGTTTCTAAGAAGCAATATTCAAAAGTAAATCTACACTTAAAAAAAAAAAAAAAAAAAAAAAAAAAAGGAGGGGGATCCAGAAGTGACAGATTTAGCCTTGTGGGGGAAAAAAAAAAGATAATATATGTAGAGCCTCCATAGCTCATTCAGAGATGAAGCAATTTGGTCAGAAAGACCTGGGTTCGATTCCTGTCAGTGATGCGAGGAAATACTTTATCTGGTCTCTTTCAACAAAAAGGTTTTTTTTTTCCTACCACAAAAAAAAGGTTTTTCATAGTCATCCCCCCCCCTTCCCAGAACAGGCAAATCAGCCCCGTGAGCACACAAGGATTACAATTACGAATACGTATGTCCCAGCCATAGGTCTGATTTATCAGCTATATGCTGGTCCCGAGCCCAGATAAAATGGGAGGGGGTTGGGGAAGCAATGGTGAACTACCCTGTAAAAATCTCGCCAGGAACACTTGCCTACAAGTCACCTAGAGTCGGAAAACAATTGAAGAGATAAATCATCAGCAATATACATAATAAATATAATATTTAAAGAAGATTACTGTAAATTAATTCATAAGGCTGACATGATCACTTTTAAAGTGCAAATTTGAAAGTAAAGATCAAGTATGGAAACTGAATGCAAGTTATGCTAAATAAATCTCCATTTCTTGACCATTTCGTACTTCAAGTAAACGTGTAATAACAGAAGACTGGATTTACATTCCTTTTGCACTTTCCTAATTTTGGGATTAAATTTTTTTACATTAAATAAGATTTAAAAACTTAACCTTCGAAAAAACCATGTTATCCCTTATAAAACATATTCCTATCCACTAGTCCTGAATTCTGTCTTTCACTAATTTCTCCAATACCTTAACAACAACAATTGAGATACTAATTAGCCTATAATTTACTGTTTCTGTCTTGGAGCTCCCTTAATACAATAGGACAATGCCGTCTTGCCACTTCAATGAAGTGGGAAGGTGCCAATAGAGTTGCCCTCTTTCCACTCCATTGGCACCTTCCCAGTACCAAAGCTTAAATTACACAGCTTGATCAGAGTAGAGCTGATAATTACTTTGTACACTGTTATAATACATGGGCCGATATGCCAGCTAATCCCATGGCTGTGTTAGCACTGAGGTTTTGTAATATTTTAAGCACCTCCATTTCTATTTCTTTTCTATTCTCTCATCAGTCAATGTCACATCTGGCATTGCAACATCAACTAGATCACCACCTGCAAAATGCTTACCCAATAATTCAAACTATTTGGTTTGGCTATTACCTTCCTACAATCAGCAGTTTGTTTTGCTTAAAGTCATCCTTCTGTAGTCATTCTTCCTTTTACTTGCCACATAACATAAGAACTATTATGTTATGTCATATCCCTTGTACTGCTCATGGGCATGCTATTCATTTTTCTTTATATTCCCTTCACAACTTGTCTGCAACTCTTGCTTAATGAGGCTATTCATCCAACTTCTACCTAGTTTCTTCTTCTGACTCTGGGTACACATTCTGATACTGCTTTCTTCAGACACTCCTTAACCACTCCCCATACATCATCCTTAAATTCTTGATATCCTCAAGGAATTTACAAGATATTATGATAGTAATCTATCCCAATAGCTTTACAGGCCTTTAAGGCCCACAACCTTCCAAGCATGCTTGGATTTCATAACCGAAGTACGAGAATAGGATGGTCACCCCCTATGCCTGTAAGTATTCTTGGCTATATCCTTGTGTGTTCATGGGGCCGGTTTGCAGGATGAAAAACCCCAGATAAACTGGCAGAAAAAACCCTGCTGTCCACGCCCAAGACCGACCAACTTTGCTATGGCTGAGGAAGATCCTTAAGTCGGCGATGGGAATCGAACCTAGGACGCTCCTTCCCCAGGCATATGTTTGCGAAATGCAAAGTCACTAGGCCTAACCACGCAGACAGCATTACACTATTACTAACATTATGATAGTAATGGTGTAACTTATTTAGGTAGTATGAACTTCCGATCAACAATTTGCCTCGAAATTAATGTTCCGGGATTGTTCCAGCAGCTGATTTTGCACTGTTTGCCCTAGTTCCTTGATGAAAACAATGAGGGAACTTGTTTAACCAAGCAGCACCCCAGCTGGCATGAAATTCTGTTATCTTACACCATTATTTCATTTGTGGTTTAAGCCAATAAGAATAAATACAATTCGGTTAGCTAAATCCCAAATTGCTAGCCCATCCTCATTCATTCAGTATCCAGGTAGATACCTAATAGGGTGATGAGGATTAGACATTAGGTCAGAAGTCCAGTAGGTTCTCCATATTCCTTAAAAGGCTATATAGCCCTTAAGCATCCCCAACCAACATCTCCCCCTCTAAATTCTTATGGCATAGCACTGCTGACAGCTAACAACTCAGTTTGTCATAATCATCCTTTGCATAAAAAGATGTGCAATTACAAAGTAATTGCACATCTTTTTAACAGATGTCTGCTAATCTCGCAGGTCAAGACTACATGATCACTTCCCCCAAGCAGAGGCAATGTAACTAGATTACTCCATTAAGTTCTGATAAAATGATTAGATCAGGTACTCTCAAATCTCATGCCCCCCCCCCCCCCTTGAACATTCTATGAGAACATAGAATGCTGCCATTCTATGCTCCCATAGTTGAAATCCCATAATTACTTAACCTGCATTCATTGTGCTAACCTGCTGATGTGTCATCTATATTCTTCCTTGTACACCCTGGATTATAATGGCAATGAATTACATATTTCATCAAGATGGCCTCTATCTCATACCTCTCGAATGAGAGGCCCTTAGAATCCTTTTCTTCCTGATGTACTTCTTTGGCTTCAATTCTTCTGCTATCATTAGCATAAAACTTTCTACCATCCTGTTCCTTCAGTCCATTCCTATGACCATATCATCCACATTCAACTAAGTTTCACTAATGCCTATAACTTTTGGTAAGGCTAAGGCTGAGCTAACCAATGCCTCATCCTTATTTTGAATACTTCCAACATTAGTACAAACTACAATAACCCCTTTGTTCCACAACCTCCCTTACACCACATGTTGCTTAGCCCACTAATGAATGAGAATAAGGCATCTTCTAGATGGTTCAAAAAAAAAAAGTTATACAATCAGGATATTTCAGCTGGAAAAACAAGATCTATAGACAAGTTGAAGGTACTGCTATGGATAACCCTCTGTCTCCACCTTTGGCAAACTATTTTTTGAACCATCTAGAAGATACCTTGTTCTCATCCATTCATCCCCAGCCCTCTCATTGGCGTCGTTATGTTAATGATGTCTTTGCTATTTGGCCTCGTTCTGAAAATGAACTCATTACCACTTTCCTACAACAGATCAATAGCCTTTGCCCACTCATTCAGTTCACCATGGAAAAGGAAAAGGCTAGTAGTTTACCATTCTTGGACATCTGCCGAACACGCACAGACTCCGGTCGGTAATTTATCAACCAGTGTTTATTGAAAACCTACCTTCACTGGTATACATCCATCAAAAGTCTGCTCATCACACCTCTCAAAAAACTGGTGTTATCAAGTTCTTAATTAATAGAGCATATAAGGTGCGCTCTTCTCCCTCAAGCTTACAACAAGAACTTCTATCAAAAAGTTAATGGAATTTAATGGTTACAACCCTAATCAAATCCAGCAGATAATAGACTCCTTTGTTCCAACACCTCCTCAGACTGCAGGGTTTCAATCCCTTATATTTCTGGCATCTCAAACTGATTGGTATAATTTAAGAAGTATCATCTCACTCCCACATATTTTTCAATCAACAAAATTTCTCATCTGTTGCCATCTACAAAAGACAAACTGGCACCTCTATCATTAGTTGGCGTTTACCAGATACTGTGTGAATGTAATCTAACATACTTTGGACAAACAGGCCATTCTGTAGGGAAAAAAAAAAGAATTAAAGAACATCAATATTATATCGAATACATGAAACCTAAAAAGTCTGATCTGGCACTACATAGTATTGACACTAAACACAATATCCAGTGGGATAAAGCTCATCTTTTCCATGAGGGTTTAAATATGAACGCCATTTCAAAGAAAGTTGTGAAGCCCTTTTACATCAGTCAAATATGAATCGGAATGATAGTCTCCCCCCCCAAAAAAAAAAAGTTTGGGAGATTCTTATCTTATGCAACCATCAAAAATAGTTTAATAATATTATTTATTAATACTAATTTCTAGCACATGGCAACAGTTTTTAATTGGTAAACCACTGACTGCTGAATATACTTTGTAATCTGGTTCCGTTGATTGTTTGTTTCTACACATTGATGATGATGATGATGTACTGCAACAGATCAATTTGTTATTTTCAGTAACAAATATCTGTACTTTCATTTCATTAAAGTTAATTAATGTGGTTATCATGTAATTCAGAATTCATTTGAAAAAATAAAATGCAAATATTTTTTTTTACAGGTTTGAATAAAATTTAACTGATTAGTATATTCATTACATCTATTACTTAATTTAATCTCTTTGTATTATAATCCAGAATGTAATAACACAGATCATATATAAAATTGTAGCTTTCATATTCACTACTGTAAACAATTCAAAACAATGAAAGTCCATTTTCTGGGGGGGTGGGGGGGGGGGGGGGTGGGGGGGGGGGGGGGTGGGGGGGGGGGGGGGTGGGGGGGGGGGGGGGTGGGGGGGGGGGGGGGTGGGGGGGGGGGGGGGTGGGGGGGGGGGGGGGTGGGGGGGGGGGGGGGTGGGGGGGGGGGGGGGTGGGGGGGGGGGGGGGTGGGGGGGGGGGGGGGTGGGGGGGGGGGGGGGTGGGGGGGGGGGGGGGTGGGGGGGGGGGGGGGTGGGGGGGGGGGGGGGTGGGGGGGGGGGGGGGTGGGGGGGGGGGGGGGTGGGGGGGGGGGGGGGTGGGGGGGGGGGGGGGTGGGGGGGGGGGGGGGTGGGGGGGGGGGGGGGTGGGGGGGGGGGGGGGTGGGGGGGGGGGGGGGTGGGGGGGGGGGGGGGTGGGGGGGGGGGGGGGTGGGGGGGGGGGGGGGTGGGGGGGGGGGGGGGTGGGGGGGGGGGGGGGTGGGGGGGGGGGGGGGTGGGGGGGGGGGGGGGTGGGGGGGGGGGAAATGACTTGAAAAGGAGGCCAAATGGTGCTCTGTAAAAGACTGAATGGGATAACGTACCTTGTAAATTACAGTTATAGGTTTCAATCCCACTATCGCATGATATACATGTACATGTCTTAAGTGAAAGACGCATCTAGAATGGCATTAATACTACATACTAGTAGAAAAAAGAAAAAAAAATGTTTGGACCTCTATTCTAACTTATCTAAACCTTAAAATGTTCAGGACATTGTGTACTAAAGGTTTCCAATTTTTCACAGACAAAATAATTTTTTGAATTGCACATATGACAACTGCCTTCAGTCCCCCCCCCCCCCAACTAAGACCACTAGCTCCATCATTTTCTGCAAAACTATGTTTCCACATGTGGATGACACCCCAAGACATAACCTACAGACAAGGCTAACCTGATATATATTTTTTAATTCCAACTATTGCAATGATCCACACACACACTATTTAATTCACAGTGCCCAATAGTTAAAAGGACAATAAGTGGGAGGGGAGGGTAATTATATCCAACTGGTAAGAAAATAATATTAGATAGATATAAGGTGAACGGACAGTTGATGAATACAAAAGATATTGGGAGAACGGTTTGAGTGTTAGCATGCAATGGTAACACCACTAGGACTTAAAGTAATCAAGTAACTGTTCATACAGTAACATTCTGATTACCATAAGAACTTTCCACCATTAACCTAAGATGGATATGGTACCCCATGAATGGCAAAAACCAAAGTTCAATTCTCACCCTGATGAGAGAAATCTTTATGTGGATTTTTTTTTCAAACAGAAGGCGAGTTACCAATCTCTTATGGAGGTAGCAATAGCAGAGATTTTTCTCCTGGAAACTACAACCCACTAACAGTAAAAATAGCATTAGTGGTGATAGATAGTGTAGTGTGTATAAGATGATTTATTTAGCATATTAATGACAGATTCATAGTGGATGATGTAGTAGTCTACACCACATTGCATCTACTGTTCTATGGTTTGGTTACCAAAGTTTCTTGGGAATAAGCTAGGTCATAAGGGTGTCAAAAGCAAATCATTCATCAAGAAGGATGATAAAAACATTAGTTATTTCTATGCATGGGCATGGAAAAGAACAATCACCTTGGAAGTGAAGTAAATATGTGGTCAAGGAAGATGAGAAGGTTAGATTTTTTTTTCCTTAGTTTTGCTTGGTGAGTGAATGGAATGACAGGGGTAGATGAGAGCATACTATCAGTAAATCCATTTAAGGAGGTATATGGCATGCATTACATGAATAACAATTTATGTTGACCTCCCCATGATAAATCTCTTTAGTTCATGGAGATGCCTAGGTTAATAACATTCCTGCAGTACTAGAGAATATATAACACACTCGCAGAACAAATGGTGATGTGCAAGCTTCTATGATTATTTTTCATAGTTAAGAATAACTGGCAATTTTTTCTGAATAAATAAAAAAGTTTGTTACATAAAATAAAAAATATTTATTAAAAATAAATAAACAAACGCTGGGTCAGAAACTTGGAAAACAGCTAACTCTCCAAAAATAATTAAATTATCCCAATTCATAAATTAATTTCATGCGTAATTACCGTTCACAAATATTAATTTAACCTTAGGTAGTATTTCGTTTCCATCGTTGACTAAAATATTCAATTCGATCTTACGAAATTATGATGTCGAGGTTCTCATCAGAATATTACAAACCATGCTTTTTCGGTGCTATTTACTGATAGTTACAATTTGTATATTTGAGTTAATGCTTACTCGCATATTAATCACAATGTAAAGGAGAGTTCAACAAGCTCATCAAGAAGAATTCGTGTTTTCATAATTTTATTAAATTATTATCCACCGTAAAGCGTTTTCAAAGAATTAAATACTGCTGCTAGAAAATAAGTGGGTGTTCATGGACGCTGCCGTAAAGCGCACGTGATATTTTGAGAGCATGCCTTAGGTAGTATTTCGTATCCATCGTTGACTAAAATATTCCTTTCGTAATAATGTCATGCAATTCGATCAGCTCAAACAATTCAAAACACTTAAACACAGGAATGATAGTTAGCAAATTAAAATGTACGCACTAGTAGTAATTTTCATTTTTTTTTTATTTTAAGCACTACGCGTTACAAACATTACCCTACCCTTGGTTCATTATCTTTTGGTCGAAATACGTTCTTCGAAAAACAGTCGAATAATTCATGAACATCTTCCTTCGACACAAGATCCATAACAGGAAAGCTCACTCCATTCACCGGAATACCACGACACTAACTTACTGAACACTGGCACACACAAACGGCCAAAATAGCCGCTGCTTAAAAGCAAATCATTCACCTTCCTAGGAGTAAACGCGCCATGTTGACAACCTGTGACATTCGGTCACGTGTGATTGGTGAAGAAAGCACAATGACCAGCCAATAAAAAAAAGACAATGCAAATTTTTATCTGCATAGTTAGAAAGTGACACGTTGATCTATATTACAATTAAGGGATTCAATACTAACATTACACAAAAAAATTATACGCCAAAAAACTACATAGTTTGCCCATACGACTTCTTGCAATAGTACAACACTAACGTATCTCAAGTTTCTGAAAATGCATATTTCCGGATAAAAATCTTGGAAAAAAAAAATTACAATGCACTTGAAAATATAAACAAAGCCCATCAAATTATATAATGGCAAGCGTGGGGGATCGCAAAGAGCCACCTCGTGATGAGCCTTTGGAATCCATGGAGATACCCGTTAACAATAACAACAACAAGATTAATAATAAGCGGCAATAGAGTGATCTGATTCTGTCATAGATATGCTGTATTTACATTTAAATACAGTATATCTATGCTTTTTTGCATAGTTAAAATGTAAATACAAGTAAACTATATAAATGTTTTAAGAGAGGAAACAAGTGGAAATAAACCCACACAAGCTAGATGTTTCACAAATTAAAATTTCACACACACACACACACACACACACACACACACACACACACACACACACACATATATATATATATATATATATATATATATATATATATATATATATATATATATATATATATATATATATATATATATATATATATTGTACTATCTAGGTATTTGCTTACGCTTGGACTCACCGAACTTTTATAGCTTGCTATATTCGGCATGAAACTCTTTGATTTCTATCTTAGAGTTACTGATTGTTTTTCTCATCCCCTTATCGGTTACCATTAAATTTCATTTTTCATGTTTAAACCTTGATATCATGACTATTGTGTTATTTTAAAACACCGTTTATATTTCTTAGATGATCAAGAAAAGATAAGTTATAATAAAAATAATATTAAAAAAAATCTTCTCT
This sequence comes from Typopeltis vanoorti, assembly GCF_054136105.1. NCBI lineage: Eukaryota > Metazoa > Arthropoda > Arachnida > Uropygi > Thelyphonidae > Typopeltis > Typopeltis vanoorti. The sequence continues at coordinate 44,339,278 of NC_143549.1, read as the reverse complement.
CTCTCTCTCCACACACACACTGCTTGGAAAGAAGTCAACGAACGCATCAGCCCATGCAGCGAGTCAGGAGCATGTAGCCGGTATAAATTGGAGGAATATCTTGCTCCGAAATCAATGCAACTGTGTCCTGGTGAAATGGCTGCGAGAAGGAAACTGCGGAGTTTGGAAGAGGCGTTGTAATAGAATGATAATGTTGTAGGCCTATCTGTTTGGTAAATTGTTGACAAATTCGGCCATCCCAAGTCAACAATCAGATGATGAGATGGAAGCACAGGGAGTAGATGACCACCACACTCACTGAACGTCACGTACGATGTTATGAGAGATAATATGTAAAATCGGCATTCGTCGGTGAGTACGTTGAATGCAGAATTCCGAACATCGACATGAACACGAATCTAAAAAAAAAAAAAAAAATCAGCTAACGCCTTTTTATTCCCGTATACGGGAGTAGGCGAGGCCATTTAGCCCTATTTAACTTTTGGAGACTGAGTGGGAAGTTCAATCTCCACTGTTACCAATCAGAGATAGATGGCCCAAGGCCTTCACTAATTAAGCGGTGCACAGTGAAGAGAGACGGCTCAAATGTGCCGCCATCTCGTGGTCCCTAACCCTAACACAATATATTTAATGTCTGAAATAATGTGGGTTCTACGGTCGATTTTCTTGAGTTTACGGGACGAAAAACCCGAGTTTCCGGGAGGAAAAACCCGCTTGCCCATGCCAGAGATCGATTAACTCGGGAACCGGTCGAAAAAAAAGGCTTAGAAAAATTTCCTCTAGTCGCCGACTAGACTCGAAACTAAGTCTTCCTTCGTGCGGCCAAGCGCCGTGGTGTGCAAACGCCACATCCACTGAGCTACACAGGCTCGAACACGAATCTAAAAAAAAAAAAAAAAAAAAAACTCAGATTCAGAATCGAGGCTCACAAAATGGATTTCCATGGTAGGACTATATCACCATAATAAGCTAGCAAAACTGTGTTATGGGATCGACGAATCACTATACCCTCTACCCAGAGATAGAAGGGTGTGGGTGTAGTAGATGACCAGGAAACGTCCCTTACCAAAGTGTATAACCGCAATTATGAAATTCGGAGGTAGAGATGTGATGGTTTGACCTCGGACCACTGTTTGTGGTGCCACGAACATTGGATTCGAGAGGTATATGAGCATTCCAGGCAATGCAATGCTTTCTACTTTGTGGCATTTCTATGGAACTGAACATTGTCTCTTTCAGTAAGACAATGCACCATGTCTTACTGAAAGTAAGACATGGTGCATTGTCTTCCTGTAACTGTGTAGTTTGTAAACGTGAATGTGATCACACTTCCACAGAGCCCTGATCTCAACCCTATTCAACATCTGTGGATGTACTAAAGTGTCAGATGAGATCAAGGGTAGGCTGACCATATTTCCTTGAGACAAAAACGGGACTGGGGATAAGTAATATTCTGTATTCATGAAAATGTAAGACGATAAAAAAAAATTATTACATACAAATATTGAGCTTACCGTTATTCTTCAGTGACAGAACCCATACAAAAATTTAGGTAGACATAGAGAGGGGCTGTATTCAGGTAAGGAAATAAACTTTATAATTTTGTCTTGAACACTAGAATTTGGCAAAAAGTACCGCAGAAATAGGAAAAAGTTTGATGTCATTTTTGTTTGATGCATCTAAACTGACTGTAATGCTTTTTGTTTTATTAAAATCCTCTATTACTTTGCCCAATATGTTTGGTGATAAAACGTTACTAATTACTGCTTCTGATTTGGCACGTGTAGAAGAAATTTTGGTACATAAATTTTATTTAAAAATGTCGACAAGTAGTCATTTGTGGAAACTTTCTCCCTAATGTACAGTATGATAAGCAACAATAGCTTCACAATTTTATCGCTTTCACTATCACTATCACATCTCACCATAAACGAGCTGATGTTTTTAACTGAAACCGAGTCTTTTCAGCAACTTTATGTTTCTGGATAAGTAGATGTTGGTTGATGTCGCTTCTGCTTCTACGAGCAAAATGGACAATAAAATGTTGGCATATCACTTTTGTTCCATGCTACACAGCTTGTCCAGTTTAATAAATTTAAATTCTTTCTGGTGATTATCATTAAAACCGCAGTTCGCCTGTTTGACATTGCAAGGATAGACTTAAAGCTTTAAAAAATAATACTTAAAATTTTAAAAAATATGAAATTTAAACCACCGGTATTGAATAACAAAGCCACTGGTTAGCATACAGACAAAACAAAAACTAACACTACAGCAGAGTAGAGGCGGCGTCTGAGATGAGCAAGGGTTGCCAACTTGTATTTCTTATTTTCTTTGAATAAATCACTGCAGATATCGATATTTAGTATCGAACAATGCGACTCCATGGTTATACAAATTACTGTTGTCAATGATATTGATATACGATTATAACTTATGAATAATAATTTATGATCGACCAAAATGAGGTGTCAAATCTTCCACCAGTTGGTGAGAGTGACCACGAGGTGATCACGTGCAGGGTGACCAGTCATTCGAGGACGTCTGTTAGAAAGGGATATATGTGTAATTATAAGACTGGTAATTACGAAAAGCTCAGGACACAGCTTGCGATAATAAATTGGAAAGAAGAACTGGATGGAAAGGATATCAATGCTGATTGGGCCATACTCAAGAACTATTTGGTGGAGGCAATATCAGAGTGTATTCCGAGGGTCAAGAGGGTAAACAGAGTGGGTGTAAAATGGATGAATCAAGAGATAAGGTATGCAATATGGAAGAAGAAGGTATTATGGAAGAAACACAAAATGAGTATATATAACAACCAGTTGCATGAGAAGTACAAAGAGCAGGCGAAGAAGGTGACTAGCTTGATAAGGGTAGCAAAAATGCAGTATGAGCAGCAGTTAGCTAAAGCGGCCAAAAAAAATCCTAAGGAGTTTTTTCGATATGTCGCCAGTAGAAGAAAGAATGATTATGGTAGAATGGGATTGATTGGTAAAAACGGAGGAATGATAACCGCTGCGGAGGATATAGTTGAGATATTTAATGAGCAATTTCTAAAGGTATTTCACTCTTGCGAATGTGACATCATGCAGAACTTGAAAGTAGTTGGAGAAGAGGAGGAGGAGGAACTGTTAGTAAGTGAACAGGAGGTATATGAGGAATTGAATAGACTTGATGTAAATAAGGCTGTGGGACTTGATGCTATTTCACCACGTGTCTTGAAGGAATGTGCCAGAGAGTTAACAACAGCTTTTGTATATCTTTTCAACATGAGTTTTTCTCTCACTGGGTCAAGTTCCAAAAGAGTGGAAAGAAGGTAAAATTGTTCCAATTCATAAGAGAGGTGATAAGAGTAAGGCTTTGAATTATAGACCAGTCTGTGTGTCTGGAGTTGTGGTCAAGGTATTAGAGAAGTTAGTTAGGAATAAAGTTCAGAATTGGGTTGACAACAGAAAAATACTCTTTGGTGGCCAGCATGGATTTACTAAACGAAAATCATGCTTTAGCAACCTGCTTACTTTTTATAATAAAGTGACAAATGCGTTGGATAAGGGTATTGCGTATACAGTGGTATATTTAGATTTTGCAAAGGCGTTTGATAAATTGCCACATGACAAGCTGGTAATTAAATTGGAACGGATGGGGCTGAACAGTAGATTGGTTCACTGGGTTGGAGATTGGTTGTCTGATAGGTATCAGCGAGTTGTCTATGGAGGAGCGATATCCCAGAAGAGGAAAGTTACTAGTGGTGTACCTCAAGGGTCTGTTTTGGGTCCATTGCTGTTTAATTTGTGTGTAAATGATATCTGGAGAGGTCTGAATGGTGATGTGCAGTTGTTTGCAGATGATGCAAAGTTGGGCAGAGCTATCAGGAGTAGTGTGGATGCTGTAGCTTTGCAAGAGGACTTGAATAAACTGTCTGAATGGGTAAATAAGTGCGGATGTCAATTCAATGTCTCAAAGTGTAAGGTTTTGAAATTTGGGAAGCAGAGATGGGATGTAAAGTACACAATCGGTGCGAATATCTTGGAAGAGGTAGAGGAAATGAGAGATCTGGGAGTGATTGTAGACAAGGACCTAAAATTTCGGGGACATGTTACTAAAATAGTGAAGACAACACAGCGGATAATGGGAATGATGCGGAGGACATTGACTTGTAGAAGTAAGGATGTTATGGTTCCTTTGTATAAGGCTTTGATCAGGCCACATATGGATTACTGTGCACAGATCTGGTCACCTGGTTTTCAAAAAGATGAAATTGCGTTGGAAAAAGTTCAGAGGCGATTGACTAAGGTGGTTTCTGGTCTCTGGAATGTAGAGTATGAAGACAGATTGACAAAATGCAATTTGCAGAAATTGGTGGATAGAAGGAGGAGGGGGGATATGATTGAGACATATAAGCTGTTGAGTGGTTATTACCAGATTAACGTCGGGGAGGTTTTGCACAGAATGGGTGAGGATAGCAGGAGAACAAGAGGTCATTCCTGGAAGCTGTATAAGGCGGGTGTGAGCAAGGGAGTGAGGAGCAGGTTTTTTGCATGGAGAGTGGTGAGTGATTGGAATGCTTTGCCCGAGAGTGTGGTGTGTGCAGAGACAGTGAATATATTTAAGGCACAGTATGATAAACTGTGTGTATAACAGTGGACCTCCCACGATGAATCTTTGACTCCATGGAGGTTTTTATAATAATAATATTATTATTATTATTATTATTATTATTATTATTATTATTATTATTATTATTATTATTATTATTATTAAATTTTTATTAAAAACGGGACAAAACTGACATTTTTATTATAACGACGGGATGGCTGGGAAATATGAAACAAAAACGGTACTGTCACGGACAAAACGGTAGTATGGTCAGCATAGTCAAGGGTCATACGCCCCACAACAGTCAAGGACCTCATTACATACTTAACAGGAAGAATGGTCCAAAATTCACATTAGTCGCTATCGAACGCTGGTAGAAAGTATGCCCAGTAAGACTGCTGCAGTCACCACAACAAAACAAGATCCCACATCTTATTTGGCTGTTTGTTCCTCACACTATGGTGACTTCTTTCCAAATTAAATTTAATTTGGAAAGAAATCAACAATTTAATTTAATACTAATATATTATTTATATTATTATTACTTTATTTACATAATTGATACACAGTAAAATCCAAGAATCTAAGAATAATCTGTCAGGTTGCGTCATAAATATGAACTGTTCCAAATAATGCCGTTTTTTGTAGATCACATGGAGATGTGATTCTTTGATGTTTAATTCTTGTAAATAGCTGGATAGCTTTTTTTGAAATTGCACCAAGTGTGCCGCAAACTATTGGGATGACATTGGTGTGTTTAAGTCACAGCCGGTCAACTTCGATTGTCAGATCTCGATATTTAGTAAGTTTTTCCAGTTCTTTGTTGTTAAAGTTGTTATCACTGGGTAAAGCGACATCAATAATCAAAGCCTGTCTACTTTCAATAATTTTGATGTCAGGTCTATTGTGTTTCAAATGCCGATCATTTTGTATTCTAAAGTCCCAAAGAATGTTTGCTGTTTGGTTTCTAATACGCTCTCTATTTTATGCTGCCACCAGTTATCAGAAATAGGAAAGCCTATATTATTATAGGCTTTCCTACTTCTTTTTATTATATTATACTATATTATATATCATTTATTATGATTATTATTATTATCATTATTAACCTGCATGGAGCTTGAGACTCATTGGGAAGGTCCCACTGTTATACACACAATTTATCATACCATGCCTTAAATATGTTCACTGTCACTAACCACAATCATTCACCACTCTCCATGCAAAAAACTATTCCTCACCTCTTGCTCACACTCTCTTTATACAGCTTCCAGGGATGACCTCTTGTTCTCTCCCTGTTCTCATCCATTCTATACAAAACTTCTCAAATTAATTACTTGGGATGTTTAATTGGGGTTGGTTAATTGAAGATGCACATTAATCTATATATGACCTGATCAAAGCCTTATATAAGAGAAACCATAGAACCTTATTTTTACAATTTGGTGCCATCTGCATCATTCCCATTATCTGCTATGCTGGCCTCACAATTTTTGCAATATGTCCCAGAAATTTGAAGTTCTCGTCCATGATCCTTCCAAGATCTCTTATCTTCTTTACCTCTTCCAAGATATTTCCGACGATTGTGTATTTCACATCACATTTCTGTTTCCCAAATTTCAAAACCTTATACTTCGCAACATTGAATTGACATCCTCACTTATTTACTCATTCCGTCAGTGTATTCAAGTCCTCTTGCCAAGCCACAACATCAGTTCAACTCTTGATAGCTCTTCCCAACTTTGCATCATCTGTAAACAACTGCATATCACCATTCAGATTTCTCCCAATATCATTTACATAAAAATGAAACAGCAATGAACCCAAAACATACCCTAGGGGTACACCACTAGTAACTTTCCTCTCCTGGGATAATGGTCTTCCATAGACAATTGGTTGGTGACTATCAGACAGCCAATATCAGTGACTATCAGACTGCCAATAGATTTTAAGGATAGAACTATTCTGCCTCCAGTTGGTGACAATGACTATCCAATACTTACTTTAGAAATTACTTTTTTCACCTCTTTTTCACGTAAGTTTCATTCAGAAAAGGTTACATGCTGAACTAAAAGAACTAAAAAGGAAATCACGACCTCCTGAGGAGTATATTGGGTTCTGTGCTATGATATAGTATGATAGATGGCGTTGGTGTAGTTGCAGTCAGTTGGTGGATTGAGTGGTGGATACAGAGTTGTAGAGCAGGTGCCCTCCCTCGATGAGTCTTTGGACTCCCTGGAGGTGTCAAATAATAATAATAATAATAATAATAATAATAATAATAATAATAATAATAATAATAATAATAATAATAATAATATCAGTTGTTGGATGGAAATGATATCGACAGTGCATGGGAAGCAAAGCAATGCGCTAGAGTTGGTGAAACCCCTTGTTGTGAGATTAGTATTAAAAAAAAAAATCAGCTAACGCCTTTTTATTCCGTATATAGAGAGTAGGCGAGATCGTTATCGTCTTTGGACTCCCTGGAGGTGTCAAATAATAATAATAATAATAATAATAATAATAATAATAATAATAATAATAATAATAATAATAATAATAATATCAGTTGTTGGATGGAAATGATATCGACAGTGCATGGGAAGCAAAGCAATGCGCTAGAGTTGGTGAAACCCCTTGTTGTGAGATTAGTATTAAAAAAAAAAATCAGCTAACGCCTTTTTATTCCGTATATAGAGAGTAGGCGAGATCGTTTTTAGCCCTATCTAACTTTTGGAGACTGAGTGGGCAGTTCAATCTCCACAGGTACCCAATCAGAAACAGCTGGCCCAAGGCTGTCACCAATTAAGCGGCACGTAGTGATGAGAGAGACGGCTCAACAAGTGCCACCATCTCGTGGTCCCTAACCCTAATACTCGTATTTAATGTCTGAAATAATGTGGGTTCTACGGTCGATTTTCTTGAGTTTATGGGAGAAAAAACCAGCCTGCCCGTGTCAGAGATCGACTAACTCGGAAACCGGTCGAAAAAAGGCTTAGAACGCCGACTAGATTCGAAATCAAGAGGTCTTCCTTCGTGCGGTCAATATAAATGCGCTTTGTGCGCATGATATAAATAAAGACAAGCTATTTTCTTGTGTGGTAGCTTAGCAGAAACATTTATATCAGAAGGGTTCATTTTCGATTCTGGTTTCTAAAATACGGTCAAGCGCCGTGGTGTGCAAGCGCCACATCCACTGAGCTACACAACCTCCTCCTAGTATTTAAAAAAATCTAAAATATATATAACCATTAGCCCAAGAGAGCAAGAGACCTTACTTTTCTAAGGGAATGTTTCCTATAATCAGAATTACAATAATCATTCACTGGTTAAATTTACCTTTTAATACTATTCCTGTGAAAATGTATTCAGTCCCTTGAGAGTCAGAAATTTCTTCTTAAGAGTTATCTAATAACCATACTGTCTCTTCAAATGTTAACCGAAAAAATAAAATTGCAAACATGAGTGGTCACTCTGGCCAGTGATTGATCTGACTATTAAAAAACTGAGAATTTGATGACACTGTAGGCTTGGAAGGGAATGAATAGGAGTGGGCGTACTTTGTTTCTACCATGGAATTTTCTGGCAATAGATAAAACTCCTCAAAACTAAGAAAATGAAAACCTGTTTTAAAAAGAGAAATAATCTTCGTGTTATAAAATAAATAATAAATCCGCAGAAGTTTTCTATTCTACAGAGGGAGAGTTCGTGGCAATTTAGCCTTAACTAACTTTTGGAAACTAGAAGGGTCCAATCTGCACTCTCTTAGCCATCACCTTTGGCGAACCCAAAGGTAATCAATGATTTGAATAGGTATTCGGGAAGGAGAGTACAGTAATCAACTGTCACCATGTGGTGGTCCATGAAAGTTTCATGCCTTTCAACATCATCATCATCATCATCATCATCATTATCAAATTCCTGTTATGTTCTCATGAGGTGAAAGTTTCATGCTGAATGAGCGAGACTAATGATGAGCCAGATTAATCTACATTTTTACTAATATTATACGTTTCAAAACAATTGCTGTTAGAATTGTTCAGATTTTTTGTATATTATCTGTTTATCTTCTTGATGAAACTGTCAGTTAGTAGTCAATAAAACATATAGAAAAAAAAACATATAGAAATTTAGCTAAAGTGCAGCTATTTTCACAATAAATCTGCAAGTAAATTTCGTTATTATAGTAAGAACAAAAGTGTATCAATGATCACCCGAAGAATATCTAAAATTCTAAATTATTTTGTATGATATAAATAAAGACAAGCTATTTTCTTATATGGTAGCTTAGCAGAAACACTTATATCAGAAGGGTTCATTTTCGATTCTGGTGTCTAAAATACGGGAGTCTGAAGTAGTGGATCTGTTCTGATTTCGGGACTCTCATGGTATAAATCTTCCAAAAATATTTGTTACAATTTTTCTCACGTATTTGTATTTCGTATTTAAAGTTTATGAAATTACCTTTAAGGTACGAAACAAGATGTAGTTCGAATGTAGGAATCTTGATATTTTTCGACTCACTTACTTAAGTATTATTTCAAGAATGCAATCGCGCTGCCTTATATCAAGAAGGTCACAGACAAAGTGACTTTTTTATCTTTACAAAAAGTATCAAGATTCCCACTTCCACTAAAACATCCACATCACCCCATGAATAAACCAGGCGTCTATGTAATTCATTGCTCTTGTGGCATTCGTTATGTAGGAGAAACAGGAAGGTCGGAAGAGATCCGCAGTTTTAAACAAGTAAATGAGTCTAAAAAAGAAGAGAACATAAATCAGGCCTGGCATTCCACATAACCACTACTAGTCATCAAGTACTCTGGCAACAAACAAAAATGTCATATATTGATAATAACTGTTTCACAAGAAAATTTAAAGAAGCCTCACAAATGCTTAGGATCCCTACACAATGCAATAAAAATCAAGGCTTACTTTTACATCAGGCATGGTCTGCTTTCATCAAAAATTTAACTGCCATGCACCTAGGATATAACACACGTGATACTGCAATATTACATCATGCATACAGTAACGAATTTATCATTTGTATTTTGGTTTATCAATTATTTTTAACAGTTGCGAAGCTTTCACAACATCTAATGAGTGTAATTAATTGTTAATAGGCTTTTGTTGTGTAAAATTTTCATGTTCCACTTCCTTTGATGATGTAAGTCTCACGAAACATGTCACGTTTTAATTGCTTATTTTTAACAAATTATTATTATTATTATTATTATTATTATTATTATTATTATTATTATTAGCGCTATGTAAGCATACATACGAGCAAACAGTGATATCGCTGCTCCAATTTTTTATAGTTTTAAAGCGGTTCTAATTCCTGTTTTTAATTTGAAAGTGTTCTCAAGTAACTCCACTTATCTGATTGAAGACAGTGATATAAAATTCACCGAAATCGGCTAAGAAGAAACCAAATTTTGAAGTGCTGAAAAGTGAACAGAGAGAACCATGGTCAACAATGAGCAAAGCACAAAGGACGTCGCCATCTTTACAATCACGCTACAGTTGGTCAAGGGAAGAAAGGTGAGTCATGAAGTGCATCAAATGCCTGAAGGATTTATCATCCAACGGAAATCATATAACCTGCAGGAAATGCCGTAGAAATCTACACTTTGCATGAGTTGGCTTTTCAGAAACATCCCGGCAACTTAAATCCTATGCAACATGGGAGGAATAGAATTGCCTACTCTGCAGGGAGTACAAAGAAACACACCTAAGGCAGTCACCTACAGCGCAGCCGATTATACGGCAGGAAAAATCAGACGACGAACTAAACAGACAAAAAAATTCAGATGAGTCCTACAATTTGAACTCCTTAAATATACTAATAGAAAACGGTCTAGAGACCATAAAATCCAGCTTAGTAGATTTTGTGCAAGAACTCTTTAATAAACAGAACAAAGAAATAACAAAAAAATCTAACGAATATGAGGATTTGGTCAAACATAATAATTTAACAGTGACAGGTCTTGCAAACGGTAAAAGACATTAAAATCAGCATGAATGCACTAACTGATAGGCAACACAATTTGATGAAAGTGACATCCAAACTCCATCAAGAACTTAATTCCCTAAAACTAGAATACGAAAGTTTAAATCAGCAACAATATAAAAACATCTTGTTATAAACGGTCTTCCTGAAGCTGCACCTACAGAAAACCTCAGAGACATAGTTTTAAAATTAGGCCATGTAATCGACATCTCTCTCTACAGCATAATGACATTCAGACCGTAAATCGAATTCCTCTTGAAGAGAAAAAAAAACAAGGCTTGCCACGACCTGCACCAGTCATAGTTTGTCTTACAAGGAAGTCCACAAGAGACAATCTCATAAAAGCCAGCAGACAGACAAAAAAAAACCAGTTGCCAAGGGCTTGAACGCATTGCAAGACAAAATGCCAATCTTCCTATCAGAATATTTAACACCATTCAACTAGAATCTGTTGTACCAAGCAAGAAAAGCAAAAACAGAAAAAAAAAATTTTTTTTTGTGGATCATAGATGCCAAGATATTCTTGAGGAAGTTACTAATTTCAAATCCGATACAAATTAAAAGCTCAGAAGACATAGAAAGGCTACCACAGTGAAAAAAGTCTCCTAATTGGTTCAAAAAGAAGACCACAATAAAAACGAATGTGAACCATCAAGACCGATGCAATAACAACAGAATATATCAGCAATTTCCAGACCTTTGAGATCATTCATTTGACCTCTCAAACAACAGCCTACATCCAATACAGCAATCAAATTAATAAAAGATATCTAACCATTGTCATCCTCAAATAAGCTTACTAAAAAGCTTCGAGGATGCAAGATGAGACATTACATCTCAACTGAGAATGTTACAGCACTTTAATATATTAAAAGGAAACATTGTAAAATATATATAGCTTATTGTTATACTATAAATACTATTAGAATGTAATCTTATTCAACTGCAACTATAAATTACCATCTACAGTAACTATTATTAACATTTGGAACAATGTTTTATAAATGCATAATATATAATCATAATTTTAATAAAAAATCATTGAATTAAAAAAATACTATTATTATTTTTATTATATGTATGTAATATTTTTATAATTTTTAAGTGTAGCTCAGTGGATGTGGCGTTTGCCAACCACCGCGCTTGACCGCACGAAGGAAGACTTGGTTTCGAGTCTAGTCGGCGACTAGAGGAAATTTTTCTAAGCCTTTTTTCGACCGGTTCCCGAGTTAGTCGATCTCTGGCATGGGCAAGCAGGTTTTTCCTCCCGGAAACTCGGGTTTTTCGTCCTGTAAACTCAAGAAAATCGACCGTAGAACCCACATTATTTCAGACATTAAATATATATAGTGTTAGGGTTAGGGACCACGAGATGGCGGCACATTTGAGCCGTCTCTCTTCACTGAGTACCGCTTAATTAGTGATAGCCTTGGGCCATCTATCTCTGATTGGTACCAGTGGAGATTGAACTGCCCACTCAGTCTCCAAAAGTTAGATAGGGCTAAAGGGCCTCGCCTACTTCCCGTATACGGGGAATAAAAAGGCGTTAGCTGATTTTTTTTTTTTTTTTTTTTTTTTTAAATATTGTGACTTCTATAATTTTATAATGTAATTATTAATTGTATGCAAAATATAATAAACTGTTTATTATATCTTCGGTTTTAAAACAATGTGGGATTTAATATCCCCTTAATTTAAATAATGTTTATATCACCGAAATGAAGCCTATTGGCTCTTTGTATTTAAGTGTTTATTATTATTCAAAAAAAAATTATAAGGTGCCTCCATGGAGTCAAAAAACTCATCGCAGGAGACCCAACATTTACAAACTAACTATTGTTCACACAGTACCTGTGGTACTTCTCCTTAAACTCATTCACAGATGAAGCATTCACAACCACTTCTGGCAACGCCCACCCATTTAACCCTCCAAGCAAAAAATCTACTCCTAACACCCTTGTTAACCACACTCTCTCCAGGATTGCCTCCTCATTCTCTCACTTCTTGTACTAGTTTTAAAGAAATTATCAGTATCAATCCTATAAAACAATTTTAATAATTTATATGCCTCTATCATATCTCCTCTCCTACATCTATCAACTAGTTTTTGAAGCCCACAGACCTTCAATCTATCCTCTTGGGAAACATCCCACAGGCCTGCAACAATTTTCATAACCTGCCTCTGAATCCTCTCCACCATTTTCTCATCACTAAGAAATCCAGGTGACCAGATCTGTGCACAATAGTCCAAATAAGTTCTTATTAATGTCTTATAAAGTGGGACAATCATTTCCTTATCTCTGCTTGTCAGTGTGTTCTTCAATAACCATGTAATTTGATGTGAAGTTTTGTCAACCCTTAAAATATGTCCTCGAAACTAAGTTCTCTGTCCACAATAACTCACAAGTCCCTAGTCTCATCAACTTCTTGCAGTTCAGTTCAGTTTTGCATCATCAGCAAACAAGTGGATATTTCCTTTCAAATTATTCTCAATATTACTGGGAATACTTATTATTGATGTACAAATTAAATTATGGAGGACCAAGCACTGAGCCCTGAGGCACACCACTAGTCACATGCTTTTTACTGGACTCCACTCCGCCATAAACCACTCTTTGATATCTATCCACTAGCCATCCTCTAATTCAAATCACTAGCCTCGGATCCATACCAATTTGCTCCAATTTATGCAACAGAGTGTCCCATGCGGAATCGTGTTAAATGCCTTTGTAAAGTCCAGCAGATTCACCAAATAAGGATTTCCTTTATCCAACTCCATTGTTACTTCATTATAGAAAATGAACAAATGACCAAGGCAAGATCTACCCTTCAAAACCGTTTCCCCTTATAAAGTATCATATTGCTGTCCACCCAGTCCTGAATACATTTATCAATTTCTCCAAAACCTTAACCACCACTCCTGATATACTGATTGGTCTATAATTTACTACCTCAGTCCTGGAGCTCCCCCTTATGCAGTGGAATAATTTTCCCCTTTTCCCACTCAATTGAGACTTTACCAGAACTGAGACTTAAATTAAACAGCCAAGTTTGATGACGTGCTTGCGCATTTCCTTATGCCATCTAACCCAATGGCATTGTTAAGGTTCTGTAATATACCAAGTACCTCAAATTCTTCTATCACTAGCCTCTCATCAATGAATGACACATTTGGCACTGCAATATCATAACCAAGATGGTGTACTTTCGCAAAATGGTCACTAAGCAACTCAACTATTTGATTAGCTTCTGTAATTTATTTACCATCAACACTTTTTAAAGTCATCCTCCCAAAGTTATTCCTCCTTTAATTTGCCACATAGCGAAAGAACTTCTTAGGATTTTTTTTTTTTTTTGACTCATCAGCTAGCTTCCTCTCATAATTAGCTTTGGCCTTCCTTACCATGCAGATTATCCTTCTTGCATGTACCTTGTATGCTCATGGGAATGCTCACCACAACCTTTTTCTTTATCTGCAACTCTCACTTAATAATATTATTCATCCATCTTACTCCTACCTGATTCCTCCTCCTGACTCTGGGAATACAGTCAGGTGCAGCTTTCATTAAATACTCCTTGATAATCTCCCATCATGCACCATCAACATCTCTCCCCTTTAAATTCTCATGCCATAGCACTTTTGAAAACTGACTTCTCAGCTTGTCATAATCAGCAGCCTTGTAATTCCACATATAACCTTTCTTAACAGAATATTCAACACATAATACAATCTCCCAAGTCAAGACCATGTGATCACTTTTCCCAAGTGGAGACAGTGTATCTAAATTACTTACTCATATGTTCTCCGATGTTATGACCAGATCTAACACCCTCAAATCTCTTGTCCCTTCCATTACATGCTGTCTCAGGTAGTTATCTCTTAACAATTGTATAAACTCCAATTCCTTTGTTCCATGAGACCATTCCTTCTCCATCTATGGGGACATAGATTGGGAGAATATAAATAAATTCCTTATTTATATTACAATGTGATCTCACTACCGAAATCTTCCAATAGAAATGTTTAACCACAGAAACCTATGTGTACAATTTTACCAATTTTTCATTTATTGTAATTTACATGATGCCATTTTTTTGCAAGCTATTTTTAAGTGTGAACGACACTGTCACCAAATATGACCTTGTTTTTAGTTACACATACTGAATAATGATAAATAGTCGAGAGACATTATGATACGATTGAAAGGGGATTTCTTTACTAATGAATAACTACCTCAAACTGAAACATTATGAAAAATAAAAATATAGCATTTCTCAGAATATAGCATCATGAAGACTTCAAATAATTATTCATTATATTTTGGTGATTGCTTGGGCATCAATATACTTTTCGCGGTGCAGCTTCAGTGAAAAAATAATTTAACAAAATTATGCTGATTACCTAATATACCCAATACCTAATATACCTAATACCCAATACTCGCTTACTTTGATATAATAATATACGCCACCTAGTCAATAAAGAAATCCTGCCTTAAATTCCTGTCATAATTCAACTTTACCTCGATGTGGCTGAACTCTACTAATTACAAAAGTATCTGAGGTAATACATTGTAGTCACACAAATTTTCAAATAGATTCACTTCTAGAATATGATCTAAGAGGAAAGAGATCTAATTTCATTATGATCTTTTGCAATAATTTAAAGGTGTGCTAATGGGTAAGGTCATTATCATTTTGAAATCTTAAATGTGACTCTTTAAAAAATTACGGTTTAATTAAAGCCCTGATTTCCTATTTTTATTTCATAAACGAGTGTTGTATGAATGAGAGAAACAACAGCTCAGTATATATATCAACTGATTTCTGAAGAAATCAAAGGTAATAATTGATGAATGTGTAAACGGTGAGGCCCTAAAATTCTATTTAAAGAAGTTTAAGATTTTACATAACTATTTTCAGTTCTCGTGTTTATAGCCTATTAATAGTTTAGTGAGTAGTTGATTTGTATTAATAGTTGATATCTGACCCAAAGTATATCAGGATGAAGACCATTAATTTGGTGTGATTCTTTCACAGTTTGCAGTTTCGAGCTTGTACCTGCAAGGAGCAATTAGATGCTGTTTTTACAACTTGGCAGTGGTAACTTTGGGAGAATATTAATAAATTCCTTATTAAACAAGAACAGTAAACAAGTGTAATTAATTTATTAAAAGTTTGAACTCGACAAATCTGTTTAAAACGGAATAATCACAATATTAATATATTAACTATTTTTAATGAATTATGTTCTAGTGAAACTGTTGTATATACCTTTAGCGTGTAAAGACCAGAGTCTAAAGGCTCACAAAATAGTGCTGTCTGCTTATTGTTTATTCTTTATTTATGTTTTTCATGAAAACTACTGTAAAAATCCTATTGTGATCCTCAAGAAGATAAAATACATGGATTTGGAAGAGATTGTAGATTTTATGTACAATGGATGTACATAAAGCGACCATTACACATCTCAGTACTGCTGAAAGTCGAAATGTAACGAGTTTTACAGTATGTGCATTGGGATGGTTCTAGGATTAATCTGCAGGAAGTGTATGATCATAATTTAAGTACACAGGTCATGTTTCTTATGAGGTACACCAAAACAACACGGGGCACAATTCTCACCATTAAAGAAGAGGAGTAGATTTCTTAGTAGTTCTAAAGGTAAAGGCATAAGGAAAAGAACTTCATCAAGATTGAATGAACCAGAGACACTAGATGATATTAATGAGGAGGTAAAATCGATCTCAAGTGAAAAACGTTCGGATCTATCAGAATTTACTGTTCACTAACTCGGGTTTCTCGACTGCATTCAAGTGAAAAACCTATGAACTTCCTTTCTTCCTTCCGTACAGAGTTCAGTGTTTGTAGAAGAATTGTGACAAGGAAAAGACATAGCAATTGAAATGATGGCGCCTAGCTTAGTAAAGATTGGACAGCAGTTAGATGATGAGTCAAAAAAAAAAAAAAATTCGGAGAGTTTTTTGATACGTGGTCAGTAGAAGAAAGAAAGAATGATTCGTTGCAATTCATAAAGGCATTTCATTCTTGCGAATGTACTACCATTCTACAGAACTTGAATGCAGTGAAAAGAGAGCAGGAGGGAGCACTAATGGCGAGTGAGTAGAATATAAATGAGATATTGCATAAATTTGATGTTAATAAGGTTGTAGATCTTGATGACATCATCATGTGTTTTGGAAGAATGTTCCAGGGAGTTAATAATAGCTTCGACATCCTTATTAACATTGCATTGAACCAGATTCCAAAGAAGTAGAAAGAGGACAAAATTGTTCTGCTTCGTTACTAAACAAACACACGCAATAACCACAGTGATGAGTTTTAATAAGTAAATATTTCATCCTAAGTACATTGTCAGTACAGTTTAATTCAAACAATACTAGGAATAACATACAGTTAGGGCGCATGATTACAATGGAATCCCAATATGTATGCAGTAGGGTGTTATAGAATTAAATTAAAATATATCTGGAGGGGGGGAAAAATAGATTACATTAAAATAAGACAATATAAAAAAATTATTTTACACAATTTTGTATGATAATTTCCCATACTTCAGGAATAGCAAGAACGTCATTACGGTTTAGATTTGGTCTGTGAAGTAGGGCTTCAGCACTTTCTTTATATAAACGTTCATGTTTATATAAAGATCTATGTAAAAGTTTGGTATTTTTCCAATGAATCCTATGGTTTGGGTTTTCAACTCCGTGTTGTAATGTTCCGAATGATGGTCTTGATGTTCCGAAATGCGTTTATGAACACATCTACCTGTCTGTCCATAGTAAGAGAATTTACAGGAGCATGGAACCTCGTACACCCAGGTAGCATCAGAGGTGAGAGTTTGTCCTTAGAAGGTAACAAGTTATAGATCTGGTTGATTGGTTTGTAGGTACTAGCAAGTTTACATTTCTTCATAATTTCTGAAAGACGTTCAGGGATGCCTTTGACATAAGGTATGGGAATCTTACGGGCTTGTTCTTGTCTAGGTTGATGTGTGCGGAAGTGACTGATGATTTTTAAGTTGTTTTAAGATTGTATCCATTTAGTATGCCGGTATTTTTGAATATTTCCAATTCTTGGTTGAGAGATTCTTCAGAGGGGCAGAATCTGTGTGCTTTGGTTACTAATGATTTAATGATGCCAAATTTTTGAGATGGATGATGAGCAGAAGAATTGTGAATGTAGCGACCTGAAAATGTCGGCTTGCGATAGAGAGAAGTGGAGGTTGAACCATCTTCTTTTCTTTGGATGTGTGAATCTAGAGAGGAGGTACCCTGTGGAGATTTTTTTTTCTAGCGTGAATTTGATGCGAGGATGAAGAAGGTTATTTTATCTAGAAACAGGTATGATTCTTGTTCGGAATGACTCCAGAATCTCTAAAGAATCTCTAAAAATATTGAGGATAGTGATGGAGCTTGCTCCACCATTGCTCCGAGTTGCCGTAGTGTTGTATTACCAGGTGTTGACTTACGCTTGGACCCGCTGAAAGTTCTTCGGCATGAAACTCTTAGATTTCGATCACCGAGTTTCTTATCCGGCTTTAAAATAATGAGGGATTTATTATCCCTTTAACTTAATTTACGTCGCTGGAAGAATAGCCTCTTGGCTCTTTATTGTAGTAATAATATAATATATGGGTACACCTTGCTGGCAATTCGTATAGTAAAGGTATGTAAGTTCGGTTCACTTAAACCTTGGTATTATCCATCTGCCCACTCACTGATGAGACCTCAATGAGGGTTGAAACCGGTGCGGGGTTGGCTTTGAGAGGCTCCGCTTGGGGGTAGGTTTTTTTCCTGTCTCTGAGTGGGACCACCACTGAAATTATAGCTCTTCTTGGTGGTGGGGATGAGCCTGTCGCTGGATAGAGCCAATGCTGAGAAGTTCTTCTCGGTGACGGGGTGAGCCTGTCACTGTGTGGAACAACGCTGAGAAGGGCGATATTTCGGGATCGCCTAATTTTTAGAGCCTATACAAAGGTCGAAACCGGTCTGGGTAGTGACCTTTCTCATAATGTAAAACAGTAATTCATCTCCTATGAGCTGCGTTTTATATTATGAGAAAATATTAAGGATAGTGATGGATCTTGCTCCACCGTGCTCCGAGTTGCTCTAGTGTTGTACTACCAGGTGTTGACTTACGCTTGGACTCGCCGAAAGTTCTTCGGCATGAAATTCTTAGATTCCGAACTCCGAGTTTCTTATCCGGCTTAAAAATAATGAGGGATTTATTATCCCCTTAAATTAATTTACGTAGCCGGAAAAAATAGCCTCTTGGCTCTTTATTGTAGTAATCGTCATTTTTATTGAAATGTACACTCATGACATTCATTATTTTAGAGAATTTTTTTTATTATTTTTTCATTTTTTTTAATCAAAATATTTTTGTCCAGAATTTTGTTTTATGATTTGTTGATATTCAGATATCATTAGTCTTTGGTCTTACGAAGTCATCACTGTACGACTAAGATCTTATATATTCATTTCCTTTTCATATTTTTAAAATTAATTTTTAAACTATTTATGAATATTATTTTCGATTAATGTCTCCATCAATTTCGATCGGTACCTACTTTCTTTATTACAACCAGGGCAGGTCCGAGAGTATCTGATGCCCCTAGGCAAAGAAAATTTAGTCGCCCCTATACATTCTCTCTCTCTCTCTCTCTCTCTATATATATATATATATACATTGTCATACGCACACAAGCACACGTACACATGTGAATATTTATAAAATAATATCATTATGAACATTAAAAAAATTTATTAATCAAAACCACCAATATATGATTAATATACATATTAATATGATATTAGTATGTATATTAATCATATATTGTATATCAAGAAAATTATTCCATCTTAAATACAAAAATTATGAAAAAGTAATCTTTCGAGCTTTTGCTTTGGCAAAGTTTTGAATTAATTCATCTATATTGAAAACAATGTGGGATCATCAGCGAGTACCAGGATGGCTTGACTTATTTCAGTTTTTTGTTATTAATCAAGGTTTTACTATTTTTTTTTCGAAGGTTGTAATTTTTCCCCGAACTGTGTAGCAAAATCTGGCGCCCCGAGGTCTTAACGCCCCTAGGCGATTGCCTAGGTTTGCCCAATGATAAAATCGGCCCTGATTACAACTATATCATATGTATATGCCCATGAATATTTAATTGCAATTTCAGCAAATTAAGGCTTCCTGCTTTGCTCAAACAAATGTCTTCAGTTTATATTAACTCTTCAAGTTATCAATCGAACGAAAGTAATGTAAATGTTGCTTAATCAGAATTTTCGCTGACCAAGCGACCGTTTCGTAAGTGTCACTCGATATCCATGGATTATTCCTTGTTGAAAGTATGATAATATTTAAATAACATTATCTGTTTAAATGTATATAATTTAAACATCATCATTGATGAAGATGTTCTTTAACTTATTATTATTATCAGGGGAGAATTCTCCATGCTTGCTGCGCCAGCTCATTAATTGAGAAAGGAGTAATATTTATTTGTTAATAAATGCATGCATTTATAAGCATTCTATTTAAGGCTTTTATTTTTGTAGACAGAAGTCTTAAGCTTGCGCGGCAATAATTGAGCTTTGCGTTGTGTATCAAAGGTCGATGCTTGCTCGTCTAGTCAAAGCTACCTTGGCTTGCTCTGTTGTAGGAGCTTCCAGCTCCTCGCAACAGCACGGTGATTTCATGCGCGCGCATAGCCATTTCACGTCGTCTCACTCTGTTGCTTAAACACAGTCCATATACAGTCACAGTAGCTCTAGCCAGTGAGCTTCAGCCAGCCTGTACAAGTGTGCATGTTGCTTGGGAAAATTAAGTTACAACCAACTTTTTATGACGATGTTATTGACCAGTTCATAAAGAAGAACCATAGGGTAGAATTTGTATTCAAGTAGCTAACTTGAAAACGATAGAATATCATTTGTAAAATAAATGTTGTATTTGTATGATTAAATGTACATAAATTTCTAAATGTATAGTTTTGAATGGTCAGTAATTCATTATTCCGCTAATCAGACTTCAATCACACCGCTCACTCCCTGAATGATAACAAGAGCAAGCGTGAATTTCAAGACCAGCATTCTCCTCTGATTATTATTATGTGATACCTCCCGGGAACCAAAAAAACTCATTGAGGGAGAGTGTGTGCCAACAGCATCGAACGACTGAACTCCTTCCAACTACTATCCGCGCTCAAACTTGCTTAACTTTTTCGTGAGCCATTAGTAGCAGAGACTCTACCAATCGACTAACCTTCAGAGTGCAAAACAATTAAGAGTTGTATTTTCTTTCCAGTTCCTCTTCTTTCTTGGTCTAAAAAACGCAAATTTTTGGACAGCTAATTGCATCTAGTTCAGCGAGTTTCAACCGGTGTGCCGCGGCACACCGGTTGAAATAGTATAATTTGGTAATAAATAATTTTTGTTTCTCTTTGCGTGAGTATAAAGTTTTTTTTTTATTATTTTTTATTTTTTACAAGTTATTTTAATTTTATGGATTAATATATGTTGGGTCAACCTCCAACATATATATATATATATATATATATATATATATAAACAATATATATATATATATATGTTGTTTATATATATGTTTATATATAATTTATAAACAATATAGCAAATATAAAGATATAGCACAGGTTGGTCGATTGGTAGAGCC
The DNA here is from genome assembly GCF_054136105.1 of Typopeltis vanoorti. Lineage (NCBI taxonomy): Eukaryota > Metazoa > Arthropoda > Arachnida > Uropygi > Thelyphonidae > Typopeltis > Typopeltis vanoorti. The sequence continues at coordinate 44,317,950 of NC_143549.1, read as the reverse complement.
TTTGCTACTAATGGCTCAGCAAAAAGTTAAACAAATTTGAACGCGGTTAGTAGTTGGAAAGGGATCAATCGTTCGATGTTGTTGGCACACTCTCCCTCCAAGAGTCTTTGGACTCCCTGGAGGTGTCACATAATAATAATAATAATAATAATAATAATAATAATAATAATAATATACTAACGGTATCCCCTAGTTGGCTGAGTGGTTAGTGTATCTGCTCTCCAGCCAATAAGTTGCGGGTTGGAATCCTGCCAGGGACATAGATATTTGTGACTGTTCTACTAACTCTTTGTGGAAAGGGTATCGCGACCCTACCACTTCTTCTAGCCTTCTGCTAGAAGAAGTGGTAGGGTCGTGATATATGAATAACTGACCAACTAACTAAGCAAAATACGAGTCATAACACAGGGTGATCGATATTAAAGTATCATTGTTTAAGGGCTTGTGGAA